>NC_133459.1:76213409-76516439 GCF_048565385.1 Saimiri boliviensis
CCTTTATCCCTGGAATTGTGTTTTATATTTTTTTGTGTGGATGGGTTGTTCTATGTTTCAGCAGCAATTCTTGGACTGCTAAGCTCTGTTTGTTTACAGAGTATCTTGTTTACCAAGTCAATTGCCTTCGGGGCAAGCCATTTTAGGACATAAGTCTTAATACGTTTTTCACATTTGTCCTATAATATGGTTGTGTCCACACATGCAAATACATTGGACTGAATTAGGCAATTAGGTTTTCTTATGCTACGTAATGATGAATAACTGGTTTCATGGCATTTTCAAATTTTTGGCTGTTGGATTTAGTCTCATCCAGATGTGACCTATAAGAATCATTAGCTTGGGAATGCTGGGAAGATGGCCGAATAAGAACAGCTCAGGACTTCAGCTCCCAGTGAAAGTGCAGAGGATCCAAAGAGTCACCTCATAAAGGAGAGAATGGACTGGCAGTTGGCGGGCATCCTTCTGGGACAAAGATAGCGGAAGAGGAAACTGGTAGCAACCCTTACTGTTCTGCAGCTGCTGCAAGTGATCCCAGGCAAGCAGGGCCCAGAGAGGACCTCAGCAGTCCTACAGCAGAGGGGCCAGACTGTTAGAAGGAAAGCTTAAAAAAAAAAAAAAAAGTAACTTCAGCATCCACGAACTAGAAGCTCACTCAGAGACCCAATCTGAAAGACAGTAACTACAAAGACAACAGGTGGATAAACCCACAAAAATGGGAAGAAACCATCCCAAAAGATGAAAATTCCCGAAACCAGAACACCTCTCCTCCTAAAAGGGATCACAACTCCTCACCAACAAGGGAACCAGACCAGATGGAGAAAGAGTGTGATGAAATGACAGAATCAGACTTCAGAAGGTGGGTAATAAGAAACTACAGTGAGCTAAAAGAACATGTTCTAACCCAATGCAAAGAAACTAGGAACCTTGAAAAAAGATTGGACGAAATGCTAATGAGAATGGACAACATAGAGAGGAATATAAGTGAATTGATGGAGCTGAAAAACACAACACGAGAACTTTGCGAAGCATGCACAAGTTTCAACAGCCGAATTGACCAAGCAGAAGAAAGGATATCAGAGGTCGAAGATCAACTCAATGAAATAAAAAGAGAAGGCAGGAACAGAGAAAAAAGCACAAAAAGGAATGAACAAAATCTTCAAGAAATGTGGGACTATGTGAAAAGACCTAATCTATGTTTGATAGGTGTACCTGAATGTGATAAAGAGAATGAATCTAAGCTGGAAAATACTCTTCAGGATATTATCCAGGAAAACTTCCCCAACCTAGCAAGGCAGGCCAATATTCAAATCCAGAAAATACAGAGAACACCACAAAGATATTCCTCAAGAAGAGCAACCCCAAGGCACATAATCGTCAGATTCACCAGGGTTGAAATGAAAGAGAAAATGCTAAGGTGAGCCAGACAGAAAGGTCGGGTTACCCACAAAGGGAAGCCCATTAGACTCACAGAAGATCTCTCAGCAGAAACCCTACAAGCCAGAAGAGATTGGGGGCCAATATTCAACATCCTTAAAGAAAAGAACTTTCAACCCAGAATCTCCTATCCAGCCAAACTAAGCTTCATAAGAGAAGGAAAAAATAAAATTCTTTGTGAACAAGCAAGTATTCAGAGATTTCATCACCACCAAACCTGCTCTACAAGAACTCCTGAAAGAGGCTCTACACATATAAAGGAACAACCAGTACCAACCACTCCAAAAATATACCAAATGGTAAAAGAGAATCAACACAATCAAGAATCTGCATCAACTAACCAACAAAACAGCCAGGTAGCATCAAAATGACAGTATCAAATTCACACATAACAGTACTATCCCTAAATGTCAATGGACTAAATGCCCCAATCAAAAGACACAGACTGGCAAATTGGATAAAAAGCCAAAACCCATCAGTGTGCTGTATCCAGGAAACCCATCTTACATGCAAGGATACACAAAGGCTCAAAATAAAGGGATGGAGGAAGATTTACCAAGAAAATGTAGAGCAAAAAAAAGCAGGAGTTGCAATTCTCATCTCTGATAAAATAGACTTTAAAGCAACAAAGATCAAAAGAGACAAAGAAGGACATTACATAATGGTAAAAGGATCACTGCAACAAGAAGAACTAACGATCCTAAATATATACACACCCAATACAGGAGCACCCAGATACATAAGGCAAGTTCTTAATGACTTACAAAGAGACTTAGACTCTCACACAATAATAGTGGGAGACTTTAACACCCCATTGTCAATATTAGACTGATCAACCAGACAGAAAATCAACAAGAATATCCAGGACCTGAACTGAGACCTGGAACAAGCAAACCTAATAGACATTTACAGAACTCTCCACCCCAAATCCACAGAATATACATTCTTCTCAGCACCATATCACACCTACTCTAAAATTGACCACGTAATTGGCAATAAATCACTCCTCAGCAAATGCAAAAGAACGGAAATAATAACAAACAGTCTCTCAGACCACAGTGCAATCGAGTTAGAACTCAGAATGCAGAAACTAACTCAGAACCGCACAGCTTCATGGAAACTGAACAACTTGCTCTTGAATGTTGACTGGATAAACAATGAAATGAAGGCAGAAATAAAGATGTTCTTCGAAACCAATGAGAACGAAGACACAACATACCAGAATCTCTGGGACACATTTAAAGCAGTCTCTAGAGGAAAATATATAGAAATGAGTGCCCACATGAGAAAAAAGGAGAGATCAAAAATTGACACCCTATCATCAAAATTGAAAGAGCTAGAGGAGCAAGATCAAAAATCTCAAAACCCAGCAGAAGACAGGAAATAACGAAGATCAGAGCAGAACTGAAGGAAATAGAGACACAAAAAACTTCAAAAAATCAATAAATCCAGGAGCTGGTTTTTTTGAAAAGATCAACAAAATAGACCACTAGCCAGATTAATAAAAAAAAGAGAGCATAACCAAATTGATGCAATAAAAAATGATAAAGGGGATATCACCACAGATTCCACAGAAATCCAAACCAGCATCAGAGATTATTACAAACAACTCTATGCACATAAACTAGTAAACCTGGAAGAAATGGATAAATTCCTGGACACTTGCATCCTCCCAAGCCTAAACCCAGAAGAAGTCGAAACCCTGAATAGACCAATAACAAGGTCTGAAGTCCAGGCAGCAATTAAGAGCCTGCTACCGAAAAAAAGCCCAGGTCCAGATGGGTTCACAGCCGAATTCTACTGAACATACAAAGATGAGCTGGTACCATTCCTTCCGAAACTATTCCAGACAATCCAAAAAGAGGGAATCCTTCCCAAATCATTTTATGAGACAAACATCATCCTAATACCAAAACCCGGCAGAGACTCAACAAGAAAAGAAAACTTCAGGCCAATATCCATGATGAACATAGATGCAAAAATCTTCAATAAAATACTGGCAAGCCAATTGAAACAGCATATAAAAAAGCTTATCCACCATGATCAAGTAGGATTCATCCCAGGAATGCAAGGCTGGTTCAACATACGCAAGTCCATAAACATAATTCACCACATAAACAGAACCAATGACAAAAACCACATGATTATCTCAATTGATGCAGAGAAGGTCTTTGACAAAATTCAACAGCGCTTTATGCTAAAAACCCTCAATAAACTAGGTATTGATGGAACGTATCTCAAAATAATAAAAGCGATTTACGACAAACCAACAGCCAATATCATACTGAATGGGCAAAAACTGGAAGCATTCCCTTTGAAATCTGGCACTAGACAAGGATGCCCTCTCTCACCACTCCTATTCAATATAGCACTGGAAGTTCTAGCCAGAGCAATCAGGCAAGATTTTTTTTTTTTTGCTCTCTTTGAATAACTTTATTTTGGAGGAGTTCCATAA
Source organism: Saimiri boliviensis (assembly GCF_048565385.1). Taxonomy (NCBI): domain Eukaryota; kingdom Metazoa; phylum Chordata; class Mammalia; order Primates; family Cebidae; genus Saimiri; species Saimiri boliviensis. The sequence continues at coordinate 76,217,302 of NC_133459.1, forward strand.
GCATTAGGAACATACATAAAATGACACATCACTGTTGAAAATGAAAAAAACCAGCATTTGATAATTTCCAGCTTTTTAAGTTAAAAAAAAAAAAAGATTCAGTTACAACAAAACAAAAGTTTAGATATTTTAGCAAGAATCACCTTGCAGGACCATAATCACATTTAAGCCACTGACTTATTGTTAATGGAAAAAATTCACACTGCATCTAGTTACTAAAGTATTTCTAAGCATAATCACAGCTGATTGAATGCAATGTGATATATATACCAAAATTCATATGGATGTCACACAGTGACAGCATTGTACAAGTAACATTAATGACCTCCAACAAACACATTTTAAATTAGACTCGTCAAGCTAAAAAGAATGTTGGAGCCAACAGAAATGTAGTGGAATTCAGATTGTCTATTAAGACTTGAAACTATACATTAGAATGACGTGAAAACTAAATACTGGTGGAACTCTAACAAACAAAATACTAGCAGCAACTGTTACAGCCCTCTTAAGATTTTTAAAATCTAGCAAATAAATATAATATGACTTCTGAGAGAACATAAAACTACATACTTCAGCATAACCCACTTGCTTTAAATCAGACATTTAAAACTGGGAGTATATTCCAGCTGTTGCTTTTATAAAAGTTTTAAATGAAGCAGATTTAATGCTGGAATGCAGAATACTCCTTGGGTATAAAAACCCAAAAATGAACTATAAATATATCCTGGTTCAGAAATCAAGATATATGAATCACTTGAAGTTGGCAGTACTAAATAAAGTATCAGCACCTTTTAGCTAGGTTGCTTGAAGGGCCAAGCAATGAGATGAGGACTGTCCTAATTCAGTGCCCAATGCTGAAAATAATCTATGTATAAAACTCTTACTTATTATAAGGAGGCCATACAGAAAGTCAGGGTATTCAAATTGGAAAGGAGGAAATCAAATTGTCTCTATTTGCAGATGACATGTATATGACTTGTATATCTAGAAGACCCCATTGTCTCAGCCCAAAATCTCCTAAAACTGATAAACAACTTCAGCAAAGTCTCAGGATACAAAATCAACGTGCAAAAATCACAAGCATTCCTATACACCAGTGACAGACTTAAAGACAGCCAAATCAAGAACGAACTGCCATTCACAATTGCTACAAAGAGAATAAAATACCTAGGAATACAACTAACAAGGAACGTAAAGGACCTCTTCAAGGAGAACTACAAGCCACTGCTCAACGAAATAAGAGAGGACACAAACAGATGGAGAAACATCCCATGTAAATGGTTAGGAAGAATCAACATCGTGAAAATGGCCATACTACCCAAAGTAGTTTACAAATTCAACACTATTTCCATCAAGTTACCAATGACCTTCTTCACAGAACTGGAAAAAAAAAACACCTTAAATTTCATATGGAACCAAAAGAGAGCCCACATAGCCAAGTCAATTCTAAGCAAAAAGAACAAAGCAGGAGGCATCACACTACCAGACTTCAAACTATACTACAAGGCTACAGTAATCAAAACAGCATGGTACTGGTACCAAAACAGAGATATAGACCAATGGAACAGAACAGAGGCCTCAGAGGAAATACAACATATCTACAACCATCCGATCTTCGACAAACCTGACAAAAACAAGTAATGGGGAAAGGATTCCCTGTTTAATAAATGGTGTTGGGGAAACTGGATAGCCATGTGCAGAAAGCAGAAACAGGACCCCTTCCTGACACCTTACACCAAAATTAACTCCAGATGGATTAAAGACTTATACATCAGACCTAACACCAAAAAACCCTAGAAGAAAATCTAGGCAAAACCATTCAGGGCATAGGTGTAGGCAAGGACTTCATGACCAAAATGCCAAAAGCAATGGCAACAAAAGCCAAAATAGACAAATGGGACCTAATCAAACTCCACAGCTTCTGCACAGCTAAAGAAACAGTCATTAGAGTGAATCAGCAACCAACAGAATGGGAAATAATTATTGCAGTCTACCCATCTGACAAGGTCTGATATCCAGAGTTTACAAAGAACTGAAACAGATCTGCAAGAAAAAAACAAACAAGCCCATTCAAAAGTGGGCGAAGGATATGAACAGACACTTTACAAAAGAAGACATACAGGAGGCCAACAAACATATGAAAAAATGCTCATCATCACTGGTCATTAGAGAAATGCAAATCAAAACCACATTGAGATACCATCTCACACCAGTTAGAATGGCGATCATTAAAAAATCTGGAGACAACAGATGCTGGAGAGGATGTGGACAAATAGAAACACTTTTACACTGTTGGTGGGAGTGTAAATTAATTCAACCATTGTGGAAGACAGTGTGACGATTCTCAATGACCTAAAAATAGAAATCCCATTTGACCCAGCAATCCCATTACTGGGTATATATCCAAAGGATTATAAATCATTCTACTATAAGGACACATGCACACGAATGTTCATTGCAGCACTGTTTACAATAGCAAAGACCTGGAACCAACCCAAATGCCCATCGATGATAGACTGGATAGGGAAAATGTGGTACATATACACCATGGAATATTATGCAGCCATCAAAAACGATGAGTTCACGTCCTTTGTAGGGACATGGATGAACCTGGAAACCATCATTCTCAGCAAACTGACACAAGAGCAGAAAATCAAACACCGCATGTTCTCACTCATAGGCGGGTGTTGAACAATGAGAACACATGGACACAGGGAGGGGAGCACTACACGCTGGGGTCCGTTGGGGGGAAATGGGGGAGGGATGGGGGTGGGGAGGTGGGAAGAGATAGCATGGGGAGAAATGACAGATACAGGTGAGGGGAAGGAAAGCAGCAAAACACACTGCCATGTGTGTACCTATGCAACAATCTTGCATGTTCTTCACATGTACCCCCAAACCTAAAATGCAATAAAAAAATAAAAAAAAATAATGCATTCTAACAATAATTAATTCAATAAATATTTACAAAGCCTTGCCACATGCCAGGCACTGTGTTAGGCACTGTGTATCCAACAAGACATGACAGTGAACAAGACAAGTGCTTTTCCTGGCCATCTGAAACAGAGCACTTTCATGACACATATTGGCATTAAAAAATAATTGTACATACATATGGGGTACATATGATATTTTCATAATGTATACAATGTGTAATGATCTAACCAGGGTAATTGGGATACTCATCATGTCAAACATTTATCATTCTTTGTGTTGGGAACATTTCATTCCAAATCTTCTCTTCCAGCTATTTTGAAATATACGGCAAATTGTTAACCATAGTCACCCTGCTGTGTCTATTTTTGCCTTTTGAGATCTTACAATCATTTTTTTCCCAGACCATTGTCTTGAAGTGTTTTCCCAATTTTTTTTTCTAGCAGTTTTGTAGTTTCATTTCTAATATTTAAGTCTTTAATCTACTTTGAATTAATTTTTGTATATAATGAGAAGTAGGGGTCTAGTTTTATTCATCTATATATAGATATCCAATTTTCTCAGCCCCATTTATTGAAAAGACTGTCTTTTTCCCAATGTATGGTCTTGGCACCTTTGTTTAAAATGAGTTGGCTATTATTGTGTGGATGTATTTCTGGATTCTCTATTCTGTTCCATTGGTCTGTATGTCTGTTTTTATGCCAGTATCATGCTGTTTTGGTTACTATAGATTTATATTATATTTAGAAATTATGTGATGCCTCTGGCTTTGTTCACAGAGATCGGTAGAATTTCTATATGCTAGCAGTAAACAATCTGAATGAAAAATTTAAAAAGCAATCTCATTCTCAATAGCTACAAAAATACATAGAAATAAATTTAACCAAGGAGCTGAAAGATCTCTACAAGGAAAACTATGAAATGCTAATGTGAAAAATTGAAGAAGACACCAAAAAATTGAGATACCCCTTGCTCATGGATTGGAATAATTAATATTGTTAAACTATCCATACTACCTAAAGTAATTTACAGATTCAGTGCAATTCCTATTTAAATACCAACGACATTCCCAGAAATAGAAATAAATAGTTCTAAAATTTGTATGGAACCACAAAATAGCTCAAATAATGAAAACAGAACAAAAAGAACGGTCTTCACTTTGTTTGCTCACTGCTGCTGGGGTAAACTGTGAAACAGGAATCTGACTCTGTCAACTTATTTGCTTAAAAACCTTGAGTCGCATTCTCATTGCCTGATAAGAAAAGGGTGAATTCCTTGATATGGATTCACACTCTGACCTCAGATTAATTTTCCAGTCTCTACTCCTTCTCATAAGTCCTAGACTGTGGCCAAACAAGAGTACTTGCCAATTTCCAAACATGTCATGTGTTTCATGCCTCTATGCCTTTGCAAACACAGTTTCTTTCTTTTTCCTGGAAAGTCCTAACCCTCTTACCAGTTCACACACACATATCTTCCACACTTTTCCTTTTGCCAAACTTCTACTCACTCATATGTAAGCTCTTCAGTGACCTCCCAAGCGTAATTTACTATGTTTCTGTAGCAATGTAGTCTGCTTATCTACTGTCTCACTTTACTACAGTTATTTTTGTGTCAATATACTGGGCTAAATGACAAAATCTTTGAAGGGTTCTAAACTGGATGTAGCTTTTGTTTAAATTATCTCCTGTACTGAAACTCCATCCTTCTTCCTAGGGTGTTGTTTTTGTTTACTGTTGCACCTTCCCAGGAACTTCTATGTTCAAGATCTCACGAATTTAGAACTGCCTTGTGGAGCATTCAGGGCAAATCAAATCATATCCAGTTCACAGTCAAAGAGACTGAAGCACAGATTCATAAAGTGCTGTTTCAGAATAATTAAAGTACTGGGCTTATGACGATTTTCACCTCTGCATATTCATATTTATTCTACTATTTGTCCATATGAAAGATTACATATAATTCCTTTCCTATCTATAAAATTCTAGCCAAGGTGAATCCAAATCATGGCCTGTGTACTAGAATGACTATAAATAAACTCAGTAAAATAGAATTTCTTTACATAGTCCTTTCTAAGGTAGCTAAGAGGATGGGTAGTTGTGATGATGGTTTGTTCTCTGAACTCCACCAGGTAGTATTGCTGAGCTTTCTTTGGCTCTAGTCTGTTGATGCTGAGGGCTGGTGGATCTGGGTGGTGGTTTCTATCATTGCTGCTGCCTTGCTTTTCCTGCGTTGACTGCTGGGCTGCTGTCTGTCAGTGTCTTCACTTCTCCCACTGTGCTTGTAGTAGGGTCAGTGGTCCAGTTCTAAATTGACAAATACTCTTCCTCAGGGTATAAGATTTTGGGCCTATAAAATGTAACCTGAGGACATGATGGGCCTCACCCCTGTGAAACTCAGAGTTATCCCTCTTTAACACAGTGATACATTTAGGGTGATGTTCTCATACTTTAGGGTAAGTTCTCTGTATTTTAGTGGGAATTTCCTCTGCTGGGGCTATTGTTTGCTTTTTTCAGTGCATTAATGTTAACATTATACCCACAGTCATCTCCATTACTTTTCTAAGAGCCTTTAGGAGTCTGATACATGTAGGTTTTCTATTTTACTTTATTTAAACCAACAATTATTGAACACCTATTACACCTCAGACAATATACTAGACTATAGAGTGTTCCATTTAATATTCTCAAAACACTGGGATATTCCCATTAGCCTTCTGTTACAGATGAGAAAACCTAGGATCTGAGAGTTAAATAACTTGCCCAAGGTATCAAAGTCACTAAGTGGCAGATCTGGAACTGAAACTCAGGTCTGTCTGATCCCAGAACCTATGTTCTTTCTCATGCTTCATGCTACAACTCTCTCTCTATAAGGCTTCAGAGGATTCAGCAAACATTACCCTGAAGTTAGCATTTAGATTACTGGGAGATTATTCCTGCTACTATCACAAGTGCCAGTAAAATCTATAAGATTTGTAAGAAATTGTGAATGTAAGTAAAAGGCAGCCTTCTGTACATATTTCAGTTTTGCTCTCCTTCTTAACTACAAACATAGGGGAAAGACTATTTGTTTTTGCAACTTAACTTTCTAAGCGACTTAGACATTTTTGAGGGCTTCTTATTTTCTCTGCTTTCATGAGCCCTCTAAGGGCTAACATGCTTAAAATGATGATTATTCTTTCCAGATGTCGGAGTTTTGATTGCAAAGAGAATAGGGGCAGTTAAGCGGTGGTGGAGCTGGCACTGCCTCGTGGAAAATATTCGGACACCACCAGGAAAACCTGCCAAGTCTCTTGCAATGTTTTATTTGTATTGATATGTGTCTGGCTTAATCAACTCTGCCTGAGGTTGTGGGAATGATTAGAATGACTAAGCAAAAACAACAACAACAACAACAACAACAAAATGAGATATTTTCCCCTTTCTCACGATGATTCCTGAGCATTAAGCAGACTAATGATAGAACCAATTCTGCATTTAGGTAAGAGAGTGAACAAAATCTATACCCTCAGTGGCTATGTTAAGTATCTTAAGAAATCGTATAACTCAGAAAGCAAATGAGAAATAAGATTGGAAGAAAATTCAGAATATTTAAATGAATAGTTGCCTATGAAACTACCATTTTGTGATTTAAGAAAGTCATTGATTTACTATTAAATCATATTAATTGTTAGAATTTTGTCTCCTGCTTTTAAAAAAAAGTGCTTCAGAAGATGGCTGACTACCAGCAACTAGTGTGTGCTGCTCTCATGGAGACAAATAGGAGGGGTTAGTAAACACAGCACCTTCAATGGATACATCCAGCTACATGTATTGGGATTCGTCAAGAAAACAACTTGATCCATGGAGAACAGAGAAAAGCAAGGCAAGATGACTGCCCGCCTGGGAGTGACAAGGAGCCAGGGGAGCCTCCTCTGTCTAGGGAAGCAATGAGTGTGTGTGCGGCTCCGGGCACCCACGCTTCTCCCATTTATCTTTGAAAACCTCGGGTTAAGAGATCTCCTCATGAAGCCACTTCACCGGGGCCTGTGGTCTGACACAGAGCTCTGTGGTGTTTTGGCAGAGCAGCTGCTTTGGCACATGCAGAGCCCCAGGAGCTTTAGAAATACAGGCTTCCCAGCAAGAGTGGCTGCAACTCTAGCAATGAGGGAGGTTAGAAACTCCTATATACCCCTAGGAAAGGGGCTTAATCCAGGAGGCTGAGCAGTGATGGTCTGCAGGTCCCACTTCCATGGCATCTCACAGGATAAGACACACTGGCTTGGGAATCCAGCCATCTACAGGTAGCAGTGTTACACCTCCCTGAGATGAAGCTCCTGGAAGGAGGGGTGGGTTGCTATCTTTGCTGTTTCATAGCCTTAACTACTGTTGCCTTCAGTGCAGCTGCCCTATAAAAATGCAGCCAGACTTCTTTTGTATTTGGTTTCTTGGCCCTGCTTCTTATTGGGTGGGACCTCCTGACCAGGGTCACCAGCTGCCCTTGCCAATGTTTTCCAGCTGGCAGGGGTTCTATGCCTCCTTGGGATGGAGAATGCAGGGGTGGGGGAGGGGAGTGGTGGGCCACCATCTGTGCTGTTTTATAGCTTAACTGTTGTCTTTGGGCTCCAGGGAGTCCAAGCTAATTAGGGACTAGAGCGGTACCCCAGCACAGGGCAGCAGCTCTATAGAGAAGTGGCCAGACTGCTTTTTCAAGCAAGTCCAGATCCCATTTCTCTTCACTGTTGGAATCTCTTGATCAAGGTCAACGACCACCCCTGCTGGTGTTTTCCAGCCAGCAGCATTTTCAAACTTCTCTGGGATGGAGCTCCCAAAGGGAAAGGTGGGCTGTAATCTTTGCTGTTCAGCAGCCTTAGCCATTGTTGCTTTCAGCTTTATAGATTCTGAGGCAAACAGTGACTGGAGCAGATACCCCAGCAAAGCCAGCTGCCCTAAAGAAAAGTGGCCAGGCTACATTTTATGTAGGTCTCCAATCCCATTTCTTTTCACTGGGTGGGATTTCCTGACTGGGGTCTCCAGCCACCTCCTATTGTTGATTTTGGGTTGTCAACCGGTGTGTGCCTACTGGGACGGAGCTCCCAGAACAAGAGGAAGGCTGCCATGTTTGCTGTTTCACAGCCTTCACTGTTGATACCTTCAGGTGCTGAAAAATCTGAGGTGACTAGGGACTGGAGCAGAGCCATAGCATACTGCAGCAGCAGTGGCAAAGTGGCCAGACTGTTTTTTACATTTATGGGATCCCTGATCCCATATCTCCTTACAGGGTGGGTCCTCCCAGCCTTGGTCTTCAGCCACCTCCCTACCAGAGCTATCAAGCCAGTACAAGCTCTGCAACTCCCTGAGACAAAGCTCCAATTAGGAGAGGTGGGTGTAATCTTTGCCGTCTTGCAGCCCTTACCCTTGCTGTCTCTAGGATGTGGAGAGTTCATGGGAACCAGGGGCTTCTCCAGACTCGCAGCATGGAGAGCAACCTCATGGAAAAGTGCTGGACTATTCTCTACACAGGTCCCTGTCTCCACATCTCCTCACTGGATAGGGTCGCCTGACCTGGGACTCCAGCACAATTACCCTGCCCTCACCTGACCACTTCAATTAGAGGCAGCCCAGAATTTAAAAGAACATCCACATGCAGAGATGAAAAAGAACCAATGCAAGGCCTCTGGTAACGTTAATGCCCAGAATGTCTTATTTCCTTATTAGTTCTCTAACAAGGGTTCTTAACCAGAATGAGTTGGCTAAAATGACAGAACTAGACATCACAATGTGGATAGAAATGATTATCATTGAGATTCAGGAGAATGGCAAAACTCAATACAAGTAAACTAAGAATCACAATAAAATGATACAGGAGTTGATAGACAAAATAGCCAGTATAAAAAAAGAATCTAATCTGATAGAACTGAAAAACATACTAAAAAATTTTCACAATAACAGAATATAACAAGCTGAGGAAAGATTCTTGAAACTTGAAGACTGACTCTCTTGAAGCCAAAGGAAAAAAAAAAAAGGAACAAAGAAACCTCTGAGAATATGGAATTATGTAAAGAGGCCAAATCTACAAATCATTGGCATCCCTGAAAGGGATGGGGAGAAAGCAAACAACTTCAAAAACACATTTCAGGATTTCATCCATGAAAACTTTCCTGACCTCTCTAGAAAGGCCAACAGTCAAATCCAGGAAAGAGCATTCCTGCAAGATTCTACACAAGAAGATCATCCCCAAGACACATAATCATCAGATTTTCTGAGATCAAAATGAAAGAAGGAATGTTGTAGGCAGCTCGAGAGAAAGGACAGGTCATGAACAGAGGGTTTCTGTGGACCTTTCAGAAGAAATCTTGCAAGCCAGAAGAAATTTGGGGCCTATATTCAACATTCTTAAAAAAATCTTCAATCAAGAATTTCATGTCCAGCCAAACTAAGCTTCCTCAGTGAAAGAGAAATAAGATCCTTTTTGCATCAGCAAATGATGAGGGAGTGAAAAGTGACTGTTACCAGCCACTACAAAAACACACTTTAGTACACAGACCAGTGACACTATAAAGCAATCACATAAGCAAGCTGGCATAGTTACAAGCTAATAGCACAATAACAGAATCAAATCCATACATATAAATCCTAACCTTGAATGTAAACAGGCAAAATGCCCCACTTAAAAGGCACAGAATGGCAAGCTGGATAAAAATTCAAGACCCAATGGTATGCCGTCTTCAAGAGATCCATCTCACAAGCAATAACAATCACAGGCTCAGAATAAAGGGATGGAGGAAAATCTACCAAGCAAATGGATATTGGAAGAAAGCAAAGGTCACAATCCTGATTTCAGACAAAGCAGACTTTAAATCAAAAAAGATCAGAAAGGACAAAGAAGGGGAATTGCATGATGGTAAAGGGTTCAGTTTAACAGGAAAACCTAACTATTTTAAATATATATGCATCCAACACAGAAGCACCCAAATTTACAAAGAAAGTTCCTAGAGACCTATGAAGAGACTTAGATTCCCATATAGTAATAGTGGAAGACTTCAATACTCTATTGACAGTATTAGATCTCTGAGACAGAAAATTAAGAAAGATGTTCAGGATCTAAACTAAACTTTGAACCAAATGGATCTAATAGACCTCTACAGAGCTCTCCACCACAAATCAAAAGAATATGCATTCTTCTCATTGTCACAGGGTACATACTCTAAAATTGACCACACAATTGAACATAAGACAATCTTCAGTAAATACAAAAAAACCTAAAATATACCAAACACACTCTCAGACCACAGCAACATAAAAATAGAAATCAAGACTTACAAAAATGGCTCATAACCATGCAGTTACATGGAAATTAGACAGCTTGCTCCTGAATGACTTTTGGCCAAATAATGGAATTAAGGCAGAAATCAAGAAGATCTTTGAAACCAATGAGAACAAAGATACAACATACCAGAATCTCTGGGGCACAGTTAAGGCAGCATTAAAAGTGAAGTTTATAGTAAAATGAAACATATCTCAAATTAACAATGCAACATCATAACTTAAAGAACTAGAGAAACAAGAGCAAACCTACCCCAAAGCTAGCAGAAGACAAGAAAACCAAAATTAGAGCTGAATTGAAGGAGAGCAAGACAGAAAAAAACTATTCAAAAGACCAGCACACTCAGGAGTTGGTTTTCTGGAAAAAAAAAAAATAGGTTGCTAGCTGGACTAAAAAGGAGAAAAGAGAGGAGATACAAATAAACGCAATTAGAAATCACAAAGGGGATGTTACCACTTACCCCATATAAATACAAATAAACCATCATTTGCCTCTATGCACACAAACTAGAAGAGATGAATAAATTCCTGGACATATACATCCTTCCAAAACTGAACTGGGAAGAAATTGGTTCTCTGAACAGACCAATAATGAGCTCTGAAATTCAATCAGTAATAAATAACTTACCAACTAAAAAAAGCACAGGACCAGATGGATTCATAGCCAAATTCTACCAGATGTACCAAGAAGAGCTGGTGCCTTCCTTACTAAAACAATTCCAAAAATCTAAGGAGGAGGGACTCCTCCCCAACTCATTCTATGAGGCAAGCAACATATTGATACCAAAACCTGGCAGAGACCCACACAAAAAAGAAAACATCAGACTAATATTCTTGATGAACATCGATGCCAAATTTCTCAACAAAATACTGGGAAACTGAATTCAGCAGCACTTAACAAAGCTAATCCACCGTGATCAAATAGGATTTCTCCCTGGAACGCAAGTTTGGTCAACATATACAAATCAATAAATGTGATTCATCATACAAACAGAAATAAAGACAAAATTCACCTGATTATCTCAATAGATGCAGAAAAGTCTTTTGATAAAATTCAACATTGCTTCATGTTAAAAATACTCAATAAACTAAATATTGAAGGAACATAACTCAAAATAATAAGAACCATCTATGAAAAACCCAGCACCAACATCATACTGAATGGGCAAAATCTGGAAGCAAATCCCTTAAAAACAAGCAGAAGACAAGGATGCCCCCTCTTTCACCACTCTTATTCAACGCAGTAGTGGAAGTCCTGGCCAGAGCAAGCAGGCAAGAGAAAGAAATAAAGGACATCCAAATAGAAAGAGAGGAAGTCAAACTACCCTGTCTGGAGACAGCATGATTCTATATCTAGAAAACCCCCATAGCCATGGTCCAAAAGCTCCTTCTGCTGATAAAAAAACTCCAGCAAAGTTTCAGAATACAAAATCAAAATACAAAAGTCTGGCATTTCTATGCACCAACAACAGCCAAGATGAGAGTCAAACTAGGAACACAATCCCATTCATAATTGCCACAGAAGAATAAAATACCTAGGAATACAGCTAACCAGGGAGGTGAAAGATCTTTACAGTGAGAATTACAAAACACTGTTCAAAGGAATCAGAGGTGACACAAACAAATGGAAAAATATTCCATGCTCATGGATAGGAAGAATCAATATCATTACAATGACTATACTGCCTAAAGCAATTTACAGATTCAGTGCTATTCTATTCCTATCAAACTACCAATGACATTCTTCACAAAACTAATAAAAAAACATTTTAAATTTACATGGAACAACAACAAAAAAAAGAGCCCAAATAGCCAAAGCAATCCAAAGCAAAAAGATCAAAACTGGAGGCATCACATCACCCAACTTCAAACTATACTACAGGGTTACAGTAATTAAAACAGCATGGTTTTTGGTACAAAAACAGATACATAGACCAATGGAACAGAATAGAGAACCCAGAAATAAGGCTACACACCTACAACCATCTGATTTTCAGCAAAGCTGACGAAAACAAGCAATGAGGTAAGAACTCCTTATTCAATAAATGGTGTGGTGATAACTGGCTAGCCATATGCAGAAGATTGAAACTAGACCCCTTTCTTGGGGCATATATAAAAATCAACTCAGGATGTTTTACAGACAAATATAAAACTCAAAGCTATAAAAACTTTGGAAGAGAACCTAGGCAATACCATTTCAGGCATAAAAACTGCCAAGATTTCATGACTAAGATGTTAAAAGCAGTTCAAACAAAAGCAAAAGTTGACAAATGGGATCTAATTACACTTAAGAGCTTTTGCACAGCAAAAGAAACTATCAACAGAGTAAACAGACAACCTACAGAATGGGAAAATTTTTGAATACTATGCATCTGAAAAAGGTCTAATATGACATCTATAAGAAAGTTAAAGAAATTTACAAGCAGAAATCAAACAACTCCATTAAAAAGTGAGTGATATGATTTGATTGTGTCCCCACCCAAACCTAATGTTGATAGTAATAATCCCCATGTGCCCATGTGTCAAGGGTGGGGTCAGGGAGAAATAGTTGAATCAAGGGGGCAGTTTCTCCCATACTGTTCTAGTGGCAGTGAATAAGTCTCAAGAGATCTGATGATTTTATAAATGGGAGTTCCCCTACACTAGCTCTCTGGCTTGCCACCATGTAAGACATGCTTTTGCTTCTCCTTTGCCTTCTGCCATAATTGTAAGGCTTCCATAGCCATAGAACTGAGTCTGATAAATCTCTTTCCTTTAGAAATTACCCAGTCTTGGGTATTTCTTTATTAGCAGCATAAGAACAAACTAATAGAGTGGGCAAAAGACATGAACAAACACTTTTTTCAAAAGAAGACGTACATGCAGGTAATAAGCATATGAACAAAAGCTTAATATCACTGATAATTAGAAAACTCAAAATCATATAAAGCCACAATGAGATACTATTTCAAGCCAGTCAAAATGGCTATTACTAAAATGTAAAATATAACAGATGCCGATGAGTTTGTGGAGAAAAGGGAACACTTACCCAATGTCAGTGGGAGTGTAAATTAGGTCAGTCATTGTGGAAAGCAGTGTGGTTATTCCTCAAACACCTGAAACCAAACTATCATTTGACCCAGAAATCTCATTGCTAGGTATATACCCAAAAAAATAGAAATTATTCTACAACAAAGACACATGCAAGTCTATGTTCACTGCAGCACTATTCATAGTAGCAAAGACATGAAATCAACCTAAATTCTCATCAATGGTAGATTGGATAAGTAATATGTGGTACACATTGAGATACCATCTCACGCCAATTAGAATGGTGATCATTAAAAAATCTGGAGACCACAGATGCTGGAGAGGATGTGGAGAAACAGTAACACTTTTAGACTGTTGGTGGGAGGGTAAATTCAACCATTGTGGAAGACAGTGTGGCACTTCCTCAAGGAACCAGAAATAGAAATGCCATTTGACCCAGCAATCCCACTGCTGGGTATATATCCAAAGGATTATAAATCGTTCTATTATAAAGACACATGCACACACATGTTCATTGCAGCACTGTTTACAATAGCAAAGACCTGGAATCAACCTAAATGTCCATCAATGATAGACTGGACAGGGAAAATGTGGCACATATACATCATGGAATACTATATAGCTATAAAAAATGATAAATTCCTGTCCTTTGTAGGGACGTGGTTGAACCTGGAAACCATCATTCTCAGCCAACTGACACAAGAACAGAAAATCAAACACCGCATGTTCTCACTCATAGGCGGGTGTTGAACAATGAGAACACATGGACACAGAGAGGGGAGCATCACACACTGGGGTCTGTTGTGGGGGCTAGGGGAGGGATAGTGGGAGGGAGGGTGAGGAGGGATAATGTGGGGAGAAGTGTCAGGTATAGGCGATGGAGGGGATGGAGGCAGCAAACCACCTTTCCATGAATATACCTGTGCAACAATCTTATGTGATCTGCACATGTACCCCAGAATCTAACATACGATTAAAAAAAGAAGGATACAATGGATTTTGGGAACTTGGGGGAAGGGTGGGAGGGTGATGAAGGATAAAAGACTGTATGCAAATTGTGTGCAGTGTATACTGCTCAGTTGATGGGTGCACCAAAATCTCACAAATTACCCCTAAAGAACTTAATCATGTAACCAAACACTACCTCTACTCCAGTAGCCTATGGAAAAATAAAAATAAAATGGTATATGCTAAAAGAAAAAAAAAGAATATTGGTACATATACATCATGGAATTCTCTACAGCCAAAATAAAGAACAAGAGCATGTTGTTTGTGGGAACATGAATGGAACTGGAGGCCATTGTCTTTAGCCAACTAACCCAGGAACTAGGAACCAAATATTGCATGTTCTCACTTATAAATGGGAGCTAAATTAGGAGAACACATGGACACATGAGAGGAGAAAAGGATCCTGGGGCCTAGTTGAGGTTGGAGGGTGGCAAGAGGGAGAGGATCAAAACAAATAACTATCCGGTACTATTTAGTACCTGGGTGACAAAATATCTGTATAACAAACCTTTGTGATTCAAATTTACATATATAATGAACCTGCAAATGCACCCCTGAACTTAAAAATTAAAAAAAATTAAAAAAGTAAGTCAAGTCCTGTTAATTTCTGTACATACCAGAGATACCTTCCCTGTCCTAACAAAAGGCTATTTATTTATTTATAATAAATAAATTTATTACTGCTTTTAAAAATAAAAAAGCAGTAACTATATCACTTGCTTCTCCATCTTTCCTGGAGTTTCTAGTGGGAATCAACTTTTAAATCATCAGTGTTTCTCCTGCTGAATTACTTTGCCAGTCTAGAAGCTGACATGTATCAGTAAAGCCGCTGCAATCTGGACTGTTACTGTATGCCTAGTTTTAAGTGAAAGACATTGCATTTTCTCCATTTCCTGCAGGGACACATTTGTTAACCCAGCTGTGATCTGATTTCCAAAGCTGCCTTAGTCTTTTTAACCATGATAGAAGAAGGCAAGTATCGCTTTGTGGTATATGTGTGTTCAGCTGATAACCAGAGAAGAAACTTCGACCTGATATTCTTGCATTTTGTCCCTTGGTTTCTGTTACATAGAAGACAAAATGGGAGAGAGAAAGGCACTAACTGTAAATTATCAGCCTAAATGTCAAGCTATCAAGGTGATGCTTCTGTCACTCAAATCAACTTCAGTTTTTCTACCACTGGGAAATAATTTTCGGGAACAGGATACAAACTAAAAAAATTTTTCTTTGTGTATAGTTTTGTCAGAATAGTTGTTAGCAAATCCCAGACATCTTTTTGGAGCCTCTAGGGATTCCGGATTCAAGAAGAAAAAGGAGTTTGAAAAACAATTTTTTAAATTCAATTTTATTAAATTGTTCCAGAAGAGCCAGCACACAAATGTGAAAACTATGTAGTCAAACAAGTTCAGGTCTAATCCTTGTTCCACCATTTACTAACTACGTCAATATGCCTAGATGATTTCACTCCAGGAGCCTCAGTTTCCTCATTTGTAAAATGATGAAACAAATGTATACCTTTCAGAATTGTTATGAGAAATCAATGTCTGCAGATTTAGGTGAGAGAAGGCCTCTCAGAAATATGAAAATATTTAACACATTTAAATAATATTTAGATAATATAAAAGTTGTTATTATAGGTTAAATTTGCATTGTGAAGTATACTAGTTCTATAAGGGAAAAGATGAATGCTGGCTGGGCATGGTGGCTCATGCCTGTAATTCCAAAAGTTAGGGAGGCTGAGGTGGGAAGATTGCTTGAGTCCAGGAATTCAAGACCAGCCAGGGCAATGTAGTAAGACCCTCTCTCTACAAAAAAATAAAAAAATTAGCTGGGCATGGTAGCTTATGCTTGTAGTCCCAGCTACTCTGGAGGCTGGAGTGGGAGGATTGCTTGAGCCTGGAAGATTGAGGCTGTAGTGAGTGATTATCACACCACTGCATTTCAGTCTGGGTGACAGAGCAATCCTGCCATAAAATAAAACAAAATAAAATACAATAAAGCAAAATAAAAAGGTTGATCCTATGCAGTCTAAAATGTGGACGTGAATTTCCTTTCTATTGTCATGGTTGTAAATAATAATACTAAATGATACTAATAGCTGTCATTTATTGTGTTCTTAGTACTCGATATTGTACAAACACTATGTAATTTCAAAACTATCCTAAGGGGTAGCTTATGTGATTTCAAACAATGAGCTTATATAAAATTAAAATTAAAAAAATAATTTTGCCACTGTACAGTCATAGCTAGTGGATTTTTATAAAAATAAGTTAGACTAATTCAACCCTCTTCAGAGGTTTTATAATAAATGGTTCTAATCAAGCTGGAAACGTTCCAGAAAAAAATACAATTGTAACTAGAATCTCAATGTTTTGTTTATTTATTTTTTAAACAGGTGTATGTTTGAAAGGATAGATCCTAGGACTTACCTATCAAGTTTCCTGGGGTTGTGAACAATGTTAGCTGAATGATATTAGCAATGCTAAACTCTGTGAGGAAGCCAGAAGTAGCTTTCATCTGCTCATTACCAAGCAGTTGCTTGAAATAAATACATAATACCTACTTAGTGCATACTAATTATAGCAGGCACCTAATAATACCTGTTGAATGAAATTTCTTGAGTAAATTAATTAGTTTTTAACATGGAAGAAATACCCCTATGAATCTCTTTAAAATAATTTTTACCACTGATAATTTTAAAGTTTCAAAAACATTTTAAGTACTTGAAGCTTAAAATAGCATTTGAGGCTATTCTGAATCTTGCCAAATAATACTTCATTTTGTCATTGTTTTAATTAAAAAATTTAAATGTGAGAAATGCACTCCTAAGAAAATTGTGGTTTTGAATCTTATGCATAAGTGTATAAAATGCTGTATTTATAAAGCTAGCTATACCATGAGCAACCAAAAAAAAAAAAAAACAGACAGAGAAGTAATAAAATCTGTGACATTCTAGTAAGCTTAAAATTTGGATATAATCCAGTTTTTATGTTTCCTAGGCTCTTCACAAAGTACAATAAAAAGGGTAATTAAAAATAGCTTATATATTACCGTGCATATAAAGTTCTAAATCCTGCACATGCTTCATATACATTATATTTCTTAATCTTCACAATAACCCTGTGAGGTAAGCATTGCTATCTTTCCCATTTTACAGTTGGGAAAACTGAGACATGCAGATCAAAACAATCGGCCAAGGTCACATTGCCAGCAAGTGGCAGAATTGGGATTAGAGAACAGGTTCTCTGACTCCACATCTCCCAATCCTGTTTGCCTGTTTTGCCAAGAGCTCAGCCTGAGCTTGGCGGGCAGTGCACCTGCATGACTTGATTTCTACAGTATGCAGAGATGGGGTCATTGATCAGTATGTTGAACCCAACTAGCAAAATAGCTTGTTCACTCTAAAGTGTCCAACATTTTTTGGCAGAAGGAATATCCACATACCTGCTCAAGAGAATCAAATAAAAAAACTTCTAGATTTAAAAAAAAAAGGATGTCTGCAAAAAACAGAACTCCATTTGATATTAAATTCTTTTTAAGAATGAACTATTAAAGGAGTCAAGCTGAACACCGGTGGAATCTCATAAACTATTTAATATGAAGTTTGGTTTTGATTTAATAATGTTTCTCAGTCTAGGAGTTTTCAAAAATTACAACAGTTTGGTTATTGTCCTTTTGCGTGACTAAACTACGGAGCAGACAACAGTTTGGAATCTGTAATAGCACCTGAAAAACATTCACAAAGCATTGTTCTATGTTCATTAATGCAAAATTCTAGCTTTATTTTATTCATTTTAAATGGATCTCTGTGAAAAAGAAGGGAAATTTAAATGCAAAAGTAATTTGTATGCAACATTAGGTTGAAATTTTCATTATACGAAAGCAAATATTAAAATCAGGAATATACAATAACAGTTCTACAGTGATTTCTCCCCCCACTGCATTTATAATTTTTGCATATTACGTTACCTATTATACTATACTAAACAAACATACCAATAATGGGATAGTGAGAGAAAGAAATTTTGCTTGTTGGTAAGGTGAGAAAGATTCATTTGGTTTTGAAAAACCCAAGCAAATAATTGTAATGTTTGCTCATTTATATTTCAACAACTCTTTCCTCTAAGCATATTCAATTAAATGAAACCAACTGCCTTATCTTGTGTCTCTGCACCTTTATTTTAAAAATAATGTGAATGGAGTGAATAATCTTACATTTCCTGTAGTAGTACCAAAGAAAGTCAAACTCAAGTAGAATAATCAAAAGAATGCTCAGTACTTTAATAACTAGGCTGTGAAAAACAGCACCTATGTTTATTTGGCGATCTTATTCTCAGACAGAACTAAATAGATCTACAAGCTTTCCAAAATAAGCACAAACCAAAGAAGAAAACTCGTCCTCAGGCTTAGCAAAAGCAGGAGACTTCTAGCTTAATAGGAATTGTTTTGGAAATTTATGTTCTAAAAGTTGGGGGGAGCAAAATGCAAGTATCATCTCAACCATAGCTAATTAAAAACAGTTGGTGAATGGGCTGATTTTGGCAAAAAGAAATGAGTTGCAACACTTGACATGACTGGTGCAGAACTCAGAAAGAAGTCCAAGGAAGTAAATATTTCTTTGCCTTGTGGGCAATTTATTTTAGCCAGACAACTGTGTGAAGGATGGTAGTATCCAGGTTACTCTCTTTGAGACAAGTAGATAACTACCCTTTTAAGGCAATAGTGTTCTGTGAAAAACAAAACAAAACAAAAGAACTAAGAACAAACAAAAAAACCCTGGTTCTCAAATATGCTGACTCTCTAAGCACTACATTATTTTTTCTTCCAGGAAGGGCCTACAGAATTAAGTACGATTACTTTAAAAATTAATTTAACTTATTTCACTGAAATGTGATAATAGTGTTGGCAAGAAGAAGAGGAAGGAAAAGGCTGATGGGAGAACAAAGTGTTTAAACTTCTCTGGATGACAATTTGTTAACACTACCAAAATCCTTAACGTATGTACAAATTTTGTCTCAGTGATTTCACTTGTAGGGAATTAACCAAAGGAATAATCAGAGATGAAGACAAAAAATGTCAACTAATAAGAAAATTATTATTTTTTAAAAAAAGATAAATGTATGCAGGAAAATACTTTGGAGCCAGATTCTGAAAAATGTTTCTTGACATAAAAAATAATTGTAGTATTTTACTATGCTGCTAAGGGGAAAAAGAGCAGACCAGAAATAGTGTTTAGAATGGATATCACTTAAATAAAACAAAATAAATATATCTCTTGTTTTTTTTCTCTTTTTGCAATGTGATGGGGGTGGTGATTGATGGTTTGCAAACCACAATAGGGAAAATATAATAAATATTGCAAATGACTGAGATTGTCTTTAACAGTGATGTGTGATAAACCCTCTGCTAGAGTTGGGAGCCAGAGCTGAAACAGCAGAATTTTTTGAGTTGACCTGGACATTGATTCATATGTGGAGTGGTCCAAACCTAGGTATAATGTTTGTGAAATACATTTTGTATCTGACTGTGGATTAGATTTATTTAGAATACTTTTATATATAAAAATACTCAAATGATTAATCACCATGCCAAGCTTTTATTTTATTGTTTACGTTGTGAGATTTGCACTCTGTAAATGTCATCAATAAAACCACCTTAGGTTGTATTTAAGGCTGTCAAATGATCAGCCATTTTGGTATGGCCTCCCTCCCTCCCTCCCCCCCTTTCTTTCTTTCTTTTCTTTCCCCTCCGTCCCTTCCTCCCTTCCCTCCCCTCCCTTCCCATCCCCTCCCTTCCCCGCCCCTCCTTTCTTCCTTCCTTCCATCCTTCCTTCCTTCCTTTTTTCCTTCCTTCCTTCCTTCCTTCCTTCCTTCCTTCCTTTTTTCCTTCCTTCCTTCCTTCCTTCCTTCCTTCCTTCCTTCCTTCCTTCCTTCCTTCCTTCCCTCCCTCTTGCTCTGTCACCTAGGCTGTAGTGCACTGGCCTGATTTCAGCTCACTGCAACCTCTGCCTCCTGGGTTCAAATGATTCTCTTGCCTCAGCCTCCTGAGTAGCTGAGATTTCAGGCACACACTGCCATGCTCAGCTAATTGTGTGTGTGTATGTATGTGTGTATGTGTATATGCGTGTTTAGCAGAGATGGGGTTTTGCCATGTTGGCCAGGCTGGTCTTAAACACCTGACCCTCAGGTGATCCACCCTCCTTGGCCTCCCAAAGTGCTGTGATTACAGGTGTGAACCACCCTGCCTGGCCCCTGCTGCTTTTTTAATGGCAAATTCTTGAAACTATGCATATCATAAGCTGTCTGGTACTGAAATAGGCCTGTGGGATGCCAATTTTGGTTTCAAAATTAGCTTGTATATGAAATCATGGTGGCACACAGGGTTTCCCATGCCAGAAGATAAACAAAGAAGTAAGCTCCCCTGATGGTTTTTGGCATTGCAGACTGTAGTGGGAACTTGTAGACATAGACAGAATCACTTTTCTGCTCCAGTACCTACGCTGGGTGCTCCACTTGAAAAGCAGTGGCGGGATCAGCAGTGGTGACTGCCAAACATGAAATAGCCATGGAATGAACAATAAAGCATATTTTGTTTTACAAATCTTGACATAAAACTCGTTAGGTAGCTTGCAGCAACCACTGAATTGCTTTGAGATCTCTGCTTCTATCTTTTCATGATGTATTGAAAGTCCTTGTACTTCAGTGCATTGATATTAGTGTGGTTGTTTATAAAAAAAGCATTTTACTTTAAAGCATGCTCAAATTTATGGAGAAATTGCAAGAAGAATACAAATAACTCTTTTTTTCTGAATTATTCGAGAGTAGATAGCCTTCATGATGCCCCATCATCCCTGGACACTTGGGTGTGTATTTCTTACTCATTAGGACAATATCCTAATTAACCACAATAAAATAATAAAATTCTGAAATTAACATAGACACATTGCTACCATCTAATCCTCAAACACAATTCAAGTTTCACAAATTATCTAGAAAATGCCCTTTGTAGCAAAAAAGATCCACATCAAAACCACACATTACCATCAGTTGTCCTGTGTGACTTTTCAATCTCCTTCAACCTTTCCTTATTCTTTCCTTGACTTTCATGACCATGATACTTCTAGGGCAGTTACTGTGTGGAATGTCCTCACTGCATGTTTGTCTTATGTTTTCTATTGATTAGATTCTGTCTGTCTTTGGCAGGACTATCACAGAAGTGGTGCTGGGTTCTTCTCATTGTATCCCACCAAGATTTCTATTTATTCCATTACTGGTGATGATCACTTTGATCATTTGATTGGGGAGGTATCTGCCAGCTTCTCTTTGTAATCAATTACTCTTTATAATTAATAAACGTTTTATGCAGAAGTACTTGAGGTAAGCTAGACATCTCATTTCGTATCAAACTTCTTATTTATTTAATTTACAAGAGTGTAAACTCATGGGTTCCTATTTTATTCAAAGGATTAAGATCCAATTCTATAATTATTTATTTTGAAGCTCCAATTGTCCCTTCCATTTGATAGAAGGATTCTCCTTTAAGCTGGCTTCTATGTCCTTTGAAATACCCTGTCATTCTTTGAGCACTTCCTTACTTTCTGCCACAACAAGAAGTTCCAGACTCATCTTGTCCTTTCCTTCCTCAGCTCCGGAATCATCCATTTCTGCAAGGATCCCTGTGTCTTTTTACTAGAGAATAGTATTTAGAAACCAAAATCTTGGTGCTAGATGAGTTCACTGCTACAGTAATGTTGCTGCTCCAAGGCCCTTTGACTTAACAGAGCTGCAGGATATATAGATACATATTAATATACTTTATTTTTTTCCGTATCTATTTATATGTTGAAACTATGAGTTCACAGAGATAGCTCCAATTCCAAGCCACAGGAATCATTTTAGTTTTTTCTCTTTCCATATTTGTGATTTCTCTTTCTGTATTTCCATATTTTCATTTCTCAACATCTGAGAAATTAGTTTCCAGTAGCCTCAATGTATTTACTGATTTGTTCAACTCCCCAGAGTATAACAGATTTCCTGCTGCCAACACCCTTTCCATCAGGGATGGTCTACTCACCTTGCTTAGTCTTTGACATATGGGCATCCTCCTCACCCTGCTTTGGATTTGATACTCCATTCTGGATTGCACCCATATGTGGAGACTGTCCTCATTCCATTTACCTCTGAAACCCCTTGCCTGGACATCCTTCTACAGGGATACCTTCCTCATTTTGCTCAAGCTTTAGCAACACACCTTGGGCAGTCTCTCAGCAGGCACATGCTCTTCAACTATCTTGGCCTCTCATTGGGCTGCCAAACTCACTCCTCATTCTTCTTGTGCTCCCACATTACCTCCAGGATCCCACTTCCTACACAGCCCCTATGCTAATGCTTATCTTGCTCAATCCCACTTAAAAACTTGTGGGTTAGAAAGGAGAAACAATGGAAGAAAAGAAGTAAAAGAAAAAATGGTTTATTCTTAAAATTCAGGTCTAAGAAGTGACCAGCAAGCATTCTGTTTCTGGACCACTCTGCCTTTCTTATTAGATGAAGGGGAAAATATTAGAACTCTGAGTGTGGGTAGCCTGATGGAACGAGCTGTCAGAATGATGACCAAGGAACAAGAGCTCAGTGGACAATTCCATAGCTTGTTAAGAAGAATAATAGCCAGTACCTATTGGGTGCTCATTTGCTAGGGACTTGTGATAATATTTAGCCATTTTCTTGATAGGTGGGCATTATTCTGACCATTTTATAATACAGGAAACTGAGGTTTGTAGAGACTCACCAACTTGCTAATGATCAATAGGAAAGGCCCAAGCCAGAGCTCTAATCCAAGTGTGACTGACTTTTATAATTGTTGTTTCTTTTACTGCACATGATTATTAATGCTAATTTGGGAAAGAGAAGTGATATAAATAATTCAAAAATTACATTTTACTTTTATATGGATTTGTGTACAGGTGTTTCTGAAGTTCTTAATTCTTTCAACAAAGTAACAAAGTTGTTCTGGGAAAAGCAGATTCTAGAGTTGCTGGCCAACTTCCTAGTTATTACGTTAGCTCTCTGTTATGGAAAAAAAAAAAGATTCTGAGAAGGAGCATTCAGACAGTTATATGTCAACTGCAAGGAAAGAATGATACATAAAGACAATAGCAGAAATGCGGCCAAGGAAACAAAACTTATTTACACTGATCCTTTAGAGCAATCTGTCTGTATATGGATGATATTAATGCTTAACATGGAAGTGGTAGAAATAGCAGGCTAATAAATATTTTTATCATTACTTCATTTTGATTTTAAGGGCCTCCTTTTTAACTTCTGCTGAGCAGGTGACAACTGAGATATGACAATTTCAACCAGTGTGTATGTCTGCAGTTAGATGATGGCTCCAGGGGCACTGAGAGCCTTTGTCACTGTTCCCTCTACATCTGCATGGAAGTGGAGCATTAAATTATTCTGGTGACCTGTATGTCACATATTATTGCAGACCATCTGCTAGTTGTCCCACCATAAGCATCGCAAGAGAGATGGCATCCTTCTGTTTCCAGGATCTTGCCCTAGTCTGGTGTTGGCACCTGTTGTTTATTTAGATCATTCAAATTGTATGCTTTAACCTTCTATAATGCATGGAATATAGCTTTGGCTTTATGGTTTCTCTCATATAAACAACAATTAAAAAACACATGATTTACTAAAAGAGAAATTTATAGTTGTCTTTCCCCTAATTATACAGAACAAAGCATTTGTAAATGAAAACATGATCCTCACCCAGACTTATAAAATGAATTCTACCAGACAGTCTAGCCAACAAATTTGTAACACTTTGTGGGGTCTTAAAGAAGATTTGAGACTCAGTGGCCTAGAAGAGGAGGCCTGAATGGGTTCAGCTGTAGGAGAAGGGAATGAAAACGTAGAGGTATGTTTTCAAGGTTCCTTTCCATTTGCTTGGTTCACTTAAGCTGCCTTCTTTATTTCTGATGATGTAATGTCACTTGGCATTGATGTTGACTGTTTCTGAGATATGCATTACTTTCCAACACCATCTCGTATGTTTTCACTCTATGCCTGGGTTGGTGAGCAGCAAATAGCACTGCATATATGCAGATGGTGGAATTGGGTCTTTCTACATGAAGCAATGTGGAGAATTCAGCAATTGTTTGGTTTTATTAAGTTAGAGAGGATGTTAAAGTAATCATCTAGTAAAAAAAGCTAGGGCTATTTTGGGGAAGTATTTTTAGTTTGCTGTAAAACTGTAAGTTTATAATATAGTTATAGCTTTCATCAGAGAGCTGGACTCTACTATTAAGATGTTTTAAATTTTATGCTTGAACTTCTTATTGGTAATAAATTGTTGGACTTTTTAGTGTTAAATGTAAAGAACAAGTTACCAAGATGCTTGAAGAAAATAGTTTACATGTTTTTTCAAATGGTTATATGTTGAAAACAGGTACTTACTAAGGAATTCCAATATATTCCAGAGACAGATGGATACACCACTACTTATTTTTTTTTAAAGAAGATTTCAGTCACATTTTTGCTATGTAGTCTAGCAAATTAATTTCTATTCTAAACAATGGGATAGAATATTGAAGAGCTAAACTGAAACAATGAAGAAGTAGAATTTTAGAATACTGTAGGAATAATGACAATACAGGAAAGAAATAATTATTACATTATATGCAATTATATCCTTAAGTGAATTATAGAAATTCTATTGTTATTGGTGTTAATGGTACATTGGTTTAAATATAAAATATATTACTATATTGTACTACCTAGTATATGCTGGACACAAGCAGAAGTTTAATGTTTCTTGAGTTTTAATATATGTATTAGCCATTAATTAACTCTTTAGACAGCCCAATGAGGACTGATACTTAAATATATATTCTAGAAGCTTGCTCACTGTCAATAAGAATTTACTTTTAAATATTATGAGCATGTTTGCAATCTCAAAGTATTTTTAAGCATAAAGACAGAGGACCTACATTCCAAGCAGGAAATAAAAGTTAATATGGCTCTGAAGAAATAAAAATATTTTATAAATATTAAGACAATTCTTTATAGAAAAGGAAAGTCTTCCAAGTATACAAATAGGCTGCCAAACAGAAGTTTAAACTTAAAATACAAATATGATAGTATAACCAGAGAAACCATCTAACCTAATGTATGAGTATTAAAATTTTAGAAAGAAAAGCCTGCAGCAAAGGGAAAAATGTTAGTTACTGGGCCAGGGAGCTCTATACCCAGGACTTGAACATCAGAGCCACCAGCAAGACATGAGTTGTTGCCTGGCTGTTTGTCCTAGCATCTAATTCCTCAGGGTTCGCCAGTGGACAGACTGATTAGCTTATGTTGTGAGTTAACGACTAAGAATTCATGTTGTATGGAAAGGAAAACAATAGCAACAATGACAATTAAATAACACCCAAGGCAATTCATCAGTGTTCCACCAGCTCCTTGCAGGAATGCTCCAGTCTGTTGGCCAGGAAAAGATTTTTATTGCCTCCTCTCTCTATTTGTCTTTGGTTCCTAACCAACCAAACTGCTGTGTGTGTGTTTTGCCTTTGCATAAAAAACAGAGAATGCAGGATAGCCATCTATCCTAAGTGTTTTAAATAAAATGGATTTAGGGGAAAACAAGCCCACCTACCTTGCTTCATGAGAGGTGGAACTTTTTAGAATTTTCTCTACTTTGCCTCTGAAAAAAAGCTAAAAGAAAGAAAGGAATCTTTCGGAGTGTGAGATAACTAAGTTCATTTGTTATGGTCTTTACAATAAGCTTTGCTGGTTTTGACCTGTCAAAGGACAGAAAATGGAAGTACTAAGCAGTAGAGGGTAGGGGACAATTTATAACCATTTCTTAGTGATACAAGAGCTAATTGCAAAGAGGATGAACAGAGCTTATTAAGGCCGAGATAAGTGTTTAGTAACTAAACAGCTACAGACAAATTTTACTCTCTTTGTGCAACAAGGAACTGTATGCACTCCCACATGGTAGGGGAAGATAACTTACTTGTGAGTGTTTATTATGTGCCATCTACTATGGTGGAAATTTAACTTAAAATATTCTGTAACTCAAATACCCATTAAATTAACACAACGTGTTACTTATTGAATATTGTAAGTGTTAGATACAGTTAACTCCCAGTTTCTCTTCAAAGAATCAGTATGTCAGTATGTTCAGTTCTTTGTTTTCCACTTTAAAGCTTAACATCCTTGTAGTTTCAGTAAACAACCTTTTCCACCAGTTCTAATCAGTAGTTCACATTTGTTCCCCTGGTCTCCTGCTCCATCCTGACTCATCCCAGTCACCTCCTCCAGTCACCTGCTCTGGTCACTTGCTTTGACCTAGGTCATCCCTGGCTACCTGCTCTGACCTGTCCTGTAATGATCCTTGCCACCAAACTACCCACCCCACCACTCTGGCTCATACCCCTGCTCCCATTAAAACAGCCAGTTGGAATTAGACTAGACTGTGTGGTCTAACCCTAGCTAATAGGGGAACGACACAGCAGTAAGGGCTACCTCCATTAGGAATAAGAACCCCTTCCCCTCACTTGTCCAGGAGTGCACTCACCATTGTTCCATCTGTGAGCCACACCCTTCTATAGAAGTAAATTGCTTTGCTGAGGAAATTTATATTCAAGTGCTATTTTTTTTTTTTGTGTGGCACTGAAAGTTTATATATAACACAAGGTTGATGTGAAAATTAAGTGAGACAAAATGGCTAGCATCTGGAACATTAAATTTTCACAATGACCCTGCAAGTCTCAGCAAAGGTAAAGTGACCCAGCCAATGTCACACAGCTAGAAAGTAACAGAGATGGTGTTCTAATCCGGAAGTGTCTGCACAGCCCTTACTTCTGTCACCATACTGTATAACTATAAAACAGGATATGTGATAAATAATTGTCTGCTACACATGTGATAGGAGAAATCTTGGGCCAGAAATTCCAAGCAAAAGTGTATTATTGTTAAACAAAATCTATTTCAAAAATAATTTATTTTTATGCCTCTTCTACTCTTAAAGTACAGTGTTTTGCGATTTCCTCTTTATGAGCTGAGTGCTGCTGACAAGCTGTTTTTCCACTGACAATGTATTTCTAAATCCATCTACAAATATTAAGTTTGAAGAAATTTGATAACTCAAACGTTGTATAGAGAAATGAATGTGAAACTTATTTGGGAATTTTAAGATCTGGCGATAATAATTTAGTTTCTCTAAGGCTTTACATGCAGAATTCTTTAAATAGTCTCTTGATCTGATAGAATGATATGCTACACAGGCAAAAATGTAAGTGGACTATAATATTTATAGAGATGTCAGGGCTGTAATTTTTAGTCCTAATATTTATTCATTATACACTTTGATACAAACATTAGGGTAGGTGCACCAACATCAGTGGAAATTGTGAAGAGCTTAAGAATGAAAATATTTAGGCAAAGGGATAGAAGGTTAAGAAGTTGAATTCTAACAATGTTGGAATAGAAAAAATTTTTATCGGAGGAGTAGGATATTACAGGGATTAAACTATTAGTGTAGAAATAGAAATAATGATATTGAATTAAATTTTCAAATTAAATATAATTATTTTATTATCATTGGTATTTATATTACTATTACAAAGAGGAAGAGCCTCTCCAAATGATCAAAGATAGTCTGCACAATTCTCCCAGTTATTCAGAAGAAAAGATGAAAAGGATCACACTATGATGCCAAATGTTAAATTTTAAGGACGAATTTTAAAAAGTGTGTGTGTGTGTGTGTGTGTGTGTGTGACAAAGAGAGAGAGGGAGAGAGTGAGAGAGAGAGAGAGAGAGAGAGAGAGAGAGAGAGACAGGGGCAGGTGAAGGAATGAAGTAGAAAGAAAGAAAGCACAAAAATTCAAATTAACTCCCTTGATTACATCTTGCTTTAGAGAAATAACCATCAAACAATTGCTTTGGTCAAAAGCAATTGACAAGTGTCCGACTAGTGTCTTTGGTTTTAGCATTGTCAGTAATAACATAGTGCTGCATAATTAGTTCTTGATTTAATTATTATTTACCTTTGCCTATGCTAAACAGAGTTTGCCAAATTGCCACTTATTCTAGGGTCTTAAATTCTTTGCATTAAATTCTTCCATTAAATACACATTCCACTAATAACATGTAAAAGGATCTGCAAGAAAATCTCCCTAGTTTTCTATCTTTACATTATTAGGGAAAACATGGAACTTCTTTGTATTTGTGACTAGAAACAAAACAAAAAATACTGTTATATTTTAATTACTTTTGGGGAATAAGAGTGGGGAAGAAGAGGAAGCTTTAAGTGAATTAAAGGGAAAAACAAGAAATTACCTATTTTTAAGAAAAAAGACTTTAAAAGATTATTAAAATAATTCACAGTTTTTGAAATGCTTCTGGGGACAATAGTTCTTACAAAACAAAATTTTGATTATTTGCATATATGTAAATCAGAAACACATGAATTAAATTTCACATAAAATACACATGACTTTAAGAATTAAATGTAAAAAAGTGGTTAGCAAAATTTATTTGGTGTTTGGTAAAACGCAAAATGTGTTTTGGGTTTGGTGGAGCCACAGATATTTGAAAAATATCTTGGAATGATCATCAAGCCCAAAGTGTTCCTAAGCTAGCCCATCCTCCAGAAACTTTTTATTGTGATGATGTCTGATGATTGATCATATTTTTAACGAAAGAAAAATATCCACTTAGGAGAAATTTAAGGAAGATCAAATTTTCTTTTTCCAGTGAATTGCTAGAATTTGAAAAGCCAATAATTTAACAGGCATGTTGTTTGCTTGTTTTTAACGATCTGCAGCAGCACTATTATTACAATTGCTATAATATTCAAAAATTGGCCTCTACTTTCACAGCTCATGTTTCCTTTTAAAGTCTGAAGAAAGCTGAAGAGTTCATCTATCTGTTGATCTTTCTCCTTCTCTCCTTTCTCCCTTTTGCTTTCCTTCCTTTGTATTTCATTGTTTTTCTTGAGTATATCTCAATGATAGTATCCTTGCTTGCTTGCATGGTGGAAATTGAGATGTGGGAAAATGTCAACCCTAGTTCTCTTTCATTCTGGCAAATATATTCCTCCCCTCATAATTCTCAGCTTCTCTACAGGTGTGTAGTGTTTTGTGGCTGCCCGTACTCTTTGCAGTCTCAGCCACACAGACCTATGAAAAGTACTATTCTAGAGTCTCCACACCATCCTCTTAATAAAGTTTACATTGTGGAGATAGGTGCTGAAAATGTTTCGTATATTTAATTATAGTTGCTTACATTACTTTGTTGAAGAATAAAAATGACATTAGACTTTAGTTGGAGAGTTTATAGTAAATGTTTCTTATGGCAACAGGATTTCATTCAAGCTCATTAAAACAGAAAGATGTGGGGAAAGATCATGGTACCCAAAGATCAGGTAGCAAGATCTAGAACCAGGTGTCACAATATCAACAGGCTCTTTCGGTGTCTCTCATCAACTACTCTGGTTGAGTCTGTATAATTTTTTTGTTTTTTTAGACAGAGTCTCACTCCATTGCCAAGGCTGGAGTGCAGTGGCATGATCTCGGCTCACTGCAACCTCTGCCTCCCAGGTTCAAGTGATTCTCCTACCTCAGCTTTCTGAGTAGCTGAGACTACAGGCATATGCCACCACACCCAGCAAATTTTTGTATTTTTAGTAGAGACAGGGTTTTAACATATTGGCTAGGCTGATCTCAAACTTCTGACCTCAGGTGATCTACCTTCCTTGGCCTCCCAAGTTGTTGGGATTACAGGTGTGAGCCACTGTGCCCCACCAAATCTGTATAATTTTTCTTTTTGTAAGTTCCTTTTTGCCAGAAATAGGCTTATTCTGCTTCTTTGGTCTACATAGAAGAAAATGGCTGCATGTAGTTTCTGACTTTACTTGTAACAAGTACATCCACCAGAATATAGACTCAATTTTTCTTCTATTTCAAATTCTAAAATTTAAGTCAGAATTCTTACTGGTCCAGCGTGGTTAAAGTACTCACTTTTAGACCAGTCAGTTGTGGCCAGGGGATTGGAATTACACTCTACAATCATGACTGCTACTGGCAGCCCTTCTTTTAACTACATGGATGGGGTTTGTGTGTATGTGAGGAAAAATGGTGCTCAAATAATGAGGGCCTGGAGGGGTAACTCAATAGACGCACACTATGAAAGTTGCTCACGTTTGTCTTAAATTTCTTGTTGAAGAAAACAAGGTTATTCTTTATTTATATTTTACTTACTTGAAAGAATAGATT
The DNA here is from genome assembly GCF_048565385.1 of Saimiri boliviensis. Lineage (NCBI taxonomy): Eukaryota > Metazoa > Chordata > Mammalia > Primates > Cebidae > Saimiri > Saimiri boliviensis. Next base: position 76,247,857 of record NC_133459.1, read on the forward strand.
TCTAATGTAGATTTTCAATAGGCATTGCAACAGGATAGTAGGAGATGGATGAAGAGGTAGGACATGTTCACTGCAGCTTTCATATTATACTTGCAGACAATTCACGGTCTACTAAAAATTATTTGTTAAAATTTTGTGCTAGTTTTAATTTTCTTTGTTGGAAAAGAAATTTCAGGAATATTCCAATACTCTCATTAAAGATAGGGCATTTATTATTCATTCTGTTCCTTGAATAAAAAGTTATTGAATACCTAGACAGTGTACTAGATAAAGACACACAGGGATGCTGAAGACAGACTTTCCCTGAGGGAACCCATAGTTAATTTTGGAAGACTAATGTTAAAAATATTATCCTGCATAGTGTTAAGTACAATAATAGAAGTATTTACTAGGAACAATGGTGGCACAAAAGATAAAAAAATGAAATGGTTGTCTGTGGATCAGGGAAGTCACACAGAATGAAAAAGCCTTGCCAGGAAGAGAGAAGAAACAGGACTCTAGGCAAGAGAAATTTGATCATAGGCATGGATTTATGAGACAGCAAAGTCTGTGAAGAAGCCTCAGACAAAAGCCTGAGTCTAAGGAAGTAGAAGTATTTCATAACTGTTCTCTCTCTCCCCTATTAACTTAGCTCAATTAATATTATTGCCTCTATATCCTTGCAAGCAGATTACATTTGGAACCTTCAATGCTGCACAGCGATTATACGCTTTTTTTCTTTTTCTTTTCCTTTCTTCTTCCCTCCCTCCCTTCTTTCCTTTTCTTCCCTCCCTCCCTCCCTTCCTCTCTTCCTTCCTTCCTTCCTCTCCCTCCCTTTCTCCCTTCCTTTCTTTTTTGAGATGGAGTCTGGCTCTGTCTCTCAAGCTGGATTCAAGTGATTCTCCTACTTCCTGGGTTGCCTCCTGGGTTCAAGTGGTTCTTCTACCTCGGACTCCCGAGTAGCTGTGATTACAGGCATGTGTGCCACCACACCAGGCTAATTTTTGTAGTTTTAGTAGAGATGAGGTTTTGCTATGTTGGCCAGGCTTGTCTCGAACTCCTGATCTCAGGTGATCTGCTTGCCTCAGCCTCTCAAAGTGCTGGGATTACAGGTGTGAGCTACTGCGCCTGGCCGATTTTTCTGGTTTACTCTCTTTGCTGTTTTTATAGATGATTTCATTTCTTTTCTTTTTTCTTTTTTTTTTCTGAAACGGAGTTGCGCTCTTGTCATCCAGGCTGGAGTGCAATGGCACGATCTCGGCTCACCGCAACCTCCGCCTCCTGGGTTCAGGCAATTCTCCTGCCTCAGCCTCCTGAGTAGCTTGGATTACAGGCATATGCCACCATGCCCAGTTACTTTTTTTGTATTTTTAGTAGAGACGGGGTTTCACCATGTTGACCAGGATGGTCTCGATCTCTCGACCTTGTGATCCACCCGCCTCGGCCTCCCAAAGTGCTGGGATTACAGGCTTGAGCCACTGCGCCCGGCCTAGATGATTTCATTTCTTTTCTTGATTTGAACTTTCAGTATTTCTTCTTCCATCTTGATCCTCAGCTAATGACCTTGTTTTCTGTCCTACTAAGAAAAAATAGGTGCATTCTACAGAAACTTCCTCCAGCTCCCACGTGTGCAACTGTACACAGAACTGTGTTGCCTATGTTACCGTTGAGAATTATCCGTACTCCTATCTAAGGCTGATTCCCCCTCTTGTACATGAGTTTGCATCTCTGTCCACCTACTCAAAACCTCATGCAGGCAATTTCCTCTACTCTCTTTACTGTATCATTTTGAGTGGCACAGAGATAGGCTGTTTTTTTCTTTCTGCTTAAACAAACCCAAAATAACATGAACAAAAATGCTTCTCTCTTGATCTCCCTTCTTCTTTGGTTCTCGACCTCCTGTCTCCATTCTCCTTTAGAGCAAGACTACTTGAAATAGTTGCTTATACTTGTGGTTTTTGATGCTCGTTGTCCTTTATTTTTTGAACCCACTCAAACCATGCTTCTACTGCTATCAGTCCACTCAAATTGCTCTTGTCAAGGTTACCAGTGACCACTAAGTTGCTAAATCCAAGAGCCATTTCTTAGTCATCACTTTGTTTTTGACTTATTAGTACAATCTAATATGGTTGATTACTCTCTCATTCTTAAAACATTTACGTGATTTGGATTCTAGTCCATCATACTCATCAAGTTTTCCATTTCCCTGGCCACTTTTAGGCTGTTTTGGCTGGTTCTTTCTCATCCTTTCAACATCTTAACCTTGAAGTGTTCTGCATTTCAGTTCCCTGTTTCTCACTAGCTTTACTACCATGGTGCTCTCATCTAATTATATGAATTTAAACACTAGCTATACACCTTTACTCAAGGTGTGTCTTCTGTAGCAGCATATAGTCTTACTTTTTAAAGCCTGGTTTTATAATCTTTTATTTAAAATATTTGGTACATTTCATATAAATATTGTATATGTGAGTTAAATAAATAACATTTAATTTGTTTACTCTTGTTCCTCTTTGTCCTATGTTCCTTCTTCCTCTCTCTTTTGATCCCTTTATGATTAAGTACATGTTAAAATTATTTTATAATCTTCCTAATTATCTTGTTATCTTCTATTTTACTATACTGTTAGTGGGTACTCTACATCATGCATCCTTGATTTAAAGCCTAATATTATTCTTTATATTATTTTCTTGGTGTCAGAATACTTTAATTCCATTTACTCACTGCCTTCATTTTGTGTTATTATTGTCATGCATTTTAATTCAATGCTTTTTATACCCATCAGAAACTATTATTGGAGTAAATATGTGGGTAAATAATATGTCCAATGGTCATTTAGATTTACCCACATAATTACCCTTTCCATTGTTCTCAATTTCTTAAGAAATAAGATGGCTTCCAGCTAGGATAATTTTCCTTCTGCTCAAAGAATTTTCTTTCAAATATTTTTAGTGTGGGTTAATGCATTCTTCAGTGTACTGGTAATGAATTTCTTCAGTATGCTTGTAATGAATTCTCATGGTTTTTGTTTTTCTAAAAATATCTTTATTTTACATTTATTTTCAAGGAATATTTTTGATGAGTATAGAATTTTAGGTTGGCAGTTATTTTCTATTTACACTTTGCATATATGATACCATTGTTCGTTGAGAAGTAATAATCTCTGGAAGCTTTTAAGATTTTTCTTTGATTTTGATTTCCAGCAATTGCATGGACCTAAGTGGCTTTCCATAATCTTATCTTGCTTATGGTTTGTACAGATTCTGAATTCTATGATCTGATGTTTTTCATTAGTTTTGGAAAAATTATCAGCCAGTGTTTCTTCAATTACTACTTCTTACCAATTCTTTTTTCCTCTTCTTTTTCTACAGATCCAGTTACATATATGTTAGATTATTGCACTATCATCTTTGCATCAGTCTGTATATTTTTTCTGATTAATCTTCCAGCCCACAAATTTTCTCTGCAGCTGTGTCTCATGTTCTATTAAAGTCACTTTAATTTTAATTATTGTATTTAAAAATGTCTAGATTGTCTTTTTAAAAAAATTTCTTTTCACTTCTCTTATGATATATTTTTTTAAATTTAATTTTTGGCATATAATGACAACTAATTCAAGATACGTTTTCTAACTTCAGCATTCAGATCTCCCATGGGTTTTTTCTGTGCTGGTTCTTATCCTTTAGTTTCTGGTCAGTTTCTTTCTTTTCTGCCTTAGTATGACATTAATTTCAGGGAACATATACTAACTTTCTAGGGTTTATATAACAAAATACTATAGTCTGGGTGCTTAAACAACAGAAATTAATTTTCTCACAGTTCTGGAAGCTAGATGTTCAAGATCAAGTAGGTTTGATTTCTCCTGAGGCCTCTCTCCTTGCCCGGCAGATGGCTACCCTCCTCCCGTGTCCTCCCATGGCCTTTCCTCTGTGTGTGCATCCCTGATGTTTCTCTGCGTGCCTTAATCTCCTTTTCTAAAAAGGACACCAGTCATATTGGGTTAGAGTCTACCCTAATGGCCTTATTTTGACCTAATTACCATTTTAAAGGTCTTGTCTTCAAATACAGTCATATTCTGAGGTACTGAGAGTCAGACGTTTAACATATAATTATGTGGGAACACAGTCATAACATCATTGTATATGAAGAATTATGGGAATAATTTGAGGCTCTGGATAATGTTGTCTGTCTTCAGAGAGAATTTGCTTTCATGTCTGGAAAACAGGGTAGGGACTATCTATTTAATTCAGTCAAGGATTGAGATGATTAGCTGCTGATCTTCAGTTTTGGTACGGACTGATCAGTTCCACTTTACCTTTACTTCTGAGGTATATGATTCCATAGACCCACCTGAAAGCTTTAACTATTTTCCAGGATCCTTCCCTTTTGGTGGGCCCTGAATTCCAATTTTTGTCCCTTCACTCTCTCAACTACAGATTATAAATAAGCAAATGCTTCAGGCGGAGCATCAAATGTCATACTAACCTGTCTGTGTTTCTCTTCTTTTGAGCTTCCATTACTGGTGCCCTTTGATACCTTCAAGTAGATTTTAAAAACACCAAATGGTCATATTTTCTATTTGTTCTCAGCAGGAGAATTAGTTTGAAATGAGCGAGCCCACCAATTCCATAAGGAGAAATCCCAGTTCATGTCCCTAAAGTCAGTTCTTAGAATACCCATCACCAAAGGATTAATCCAATGACCAAGTTTCTAATTTATACTTTGCTAAGTCCTGCTTTTCTTTTAAGTATTTATGCAATTTATAACAATTTATATTGGATAGGATGATTTTAATAATTTTGGGAGCTTTTAACAATTCACGTAAGGTTTTGATGAGTGTTTTTGTAAATGGTATTTAAAGGAATATTGAGTTTGCCTCAACTCCATGCTGCTGAAGCTAAAATGAGTCACGGCAGATACAGAGGACCCTTTACTTGAAAAAGGATGGCGAAGAGAGACAATCACATCATGACCTCAACTGAGTTCTTGAGAGTGGGAAACTAAGGAGAAAGGAGGGGATTTCTATCTAGAACAGGGAGTTCTAAAAGTCTAAGGAGCTTAGAGTCCTTGTTTCTCAGTCTCTTATTGGAGGACTTTAAATCATTGACAATTTTATAGAAATGTGAAGGAAAAGGGTTTGGGTTAATAGATATATTTGGTAAATTTTATACACTGGCATTTAGCAGGTTGATACTTAGGCAAAGTAGGCTTTTTCAATTTTTGGTATTCATTAGGTTACAGAATGCTGTAATAGAGACTCCAAGATATAGGGGCTTAAACACGATGAAAATTGGTATCTTCTTCACTTAACATTCTGAGCTCCATGTTGGTATTGCAGCTCCTCTGTATTGAGGACCCAGATTATGCAATCTTTAAGTGCTGGCTTTTTCAAAATGTCCAAAGAAGATCAAACCATAATCACTACCTCCACATCGCAGCCAGTAGGAAGGACAAAACGGGTGAAGGAGAGCACATATCTGTTTAAGGGCATGACTCAAAATTTGCACATATTACTCTTGCTTATATGCTCCTGGCCAAGACTTAATCTCATGGACTCAGCGATATTTAAGAGAAGTTGAGACACGTAGTTTCCATTCTGAGTGGCCATGGGCCCAACTAAAATGTACACGTATTATGAGTTTAAAGGATGGGGAGATTGATATGGGAGAAGACATGGAGTCTCTGCCACTCCTGACCAAGAGCAAACTTAATACTGATTTATATTATTGTTTATTCATTATTTGGCAAGTTTTTATTGGCAACCTTTACTGAGGGATACATTCATGCAGTCAATGTGTGAAGATAAGCTGTAAAAGAATAAGTGTGTAAAACAGTGTCTGTGTTAGAGTTCCGGAGAAATACACACCTAGAAGGAGTTTGACTTGTAGGCAGTTTGTTGGGGAGTGTACCCTGGTCAGTCCCTGTAGGCAAGTGAAAGGAAGAGTGCAGGGTGGTGAAAGCAGTTGAACTGTCATCACAAAGTCCCCATGGGAGCTCTGGGGCTGGGAGAGCAGAGTGAGTGTAGTCTCACTTTGGAGCAAGGGGTCCTTTGTACTGGGGATTTGAGCTGCCCTGGGGAAAAGAGGTTCTTTCTGGACAAGGGCAATTTCCCTGAGGGATTTGGCTGAGTCTTGGTGCCTCAGTCCTGAAACAAGCAGCAGGACAACAGACATCTCAGTGTGGTACACAGTTTTAAGGCTCAATGGTGAAAATGTGTTGGGATACTTTGGGGAATGAGAAGAGAATTCTTACATGGGTGTGTATCTGTCAGGGGAAGGTTTCATAGGAGCGGTGATTTTTTTGAACTACCTTGCAAGATGGAGGTATATTTATCAGGTAGAATAGAGGAATAGTATTTTACCCAGAGGGAGATTCACAAGCAAAGTCTGGAACTTTAAAAAAAAATGTATGTCATTCAGAGTGGCTAGGAGCGTAGGATCCAAGATGAGGGGAAGGAGACGAGGATAGTGAGGTGATAATAATGAATGAAGCTAAAAAAGAAACAGGGTCTAGATTATGGAGGGCCAAATGGGCCCAGCAGTTTGCATTTTATTCTAATAGCAAGGGAAGGCTTTGAATAAAGGAGGATCTGGATAGATGTGGCTTTTACAAGATCACTCAGGCTCCTGGACAGATTGAAAGACAGGAAGATGAAATCAAAATAGTTCAGTTAGGAGACACCTGCAGTACCCTGTGTTCTTTCCTTCTCCAGATTTTGAGCATCTTAAAAGCACAGATTGTGATTTTATCTACATATAGATCTCTTTCCTGATGCCTGTAAAATAGCTTCATTATTTTATATTCTTTAAGGTAGTAAAACTGTATTTAATTTCTTTAAAAAGTCAGATTTTTTTGTTATATATATATATATATATATATATATATATATATATATATATATAATGTTTTATTACACTTTAGGTTCTGAGGTACATGTGCAAAAAAAAAAAAAAAAAAAACAAAGTCAGATGTTTTGCTTATTTGGACTGATTTTCCTATACCTCATGGTTGATATTTTTAATTTGCAGATTTTTACTCAGGATGAGGTCAGAGAAGAAGAAAGCATAAAGAAGAAATCTCACATTTGCTATTTTACTTTACAGGAAGGATGGGGCCCGCTCCTACAGACTCTTTTCAACCTCCCATTCCTGCTGCATGACATTCTTTGCTTTCCTCCCACTGCCTCCCCCTTGAGTCCAACCAGCTCCTCATTGCTATAAATTTATTTCTTAACATCCCTTGAGTACTTATTTTTTTCTTCTGCTATGAAGAACAGGACAATGAGAGAATCCAAGTGACTAAAACCAACAGGGTAGCAAGACATAGCTTTGGAGTGAGGGCCATTATGTAGAACACTGGCATGCTTTGTTATGATGCTAAAACAGCTGATCAATTCAATTTGTCTACTCAGTCATTGCATTAGTAAATAGAGGTCAGTCTGTCCAGCATTTGATCAAAAATTTCTAGTTTGTATTTTTTAATAGAAATTATATATAACTCTATACATATATAGACATGTATACATATGCATACATATATATGTATATGTATACACATCCCTGCATCCCCTTTTCTGTGCTCACATTAAATTGATTGCCTATTATTTCTGTCTGTTTCCTGCCAATTGTGGACAGGGTTCTTGTCAATTTTTTTCTCCCAGTATCTCCTCAGTGACAGCTCAGGTTAAGTATAATCTATTCAGTGCACTCAGTAAACATGCGAATAATACAAGTATGAATTTTCCAGGAAGTTAGTAATAATAGAAAATACTTCCTAGTTTAAATCTGCCTATCTGCAGGGTGCTAAGTGCTTTAGGTAGATTATTTAAGTGTCACAATAAATCTATGACAAATAGCCCCCTACTTCCTTGCTTTAATTTATAACCAAAAAAATAAGGCATTGAGAGATTTAATAACTTGCTTAAAGTCACACTGCATAATAAATAGGAGAGTCAGAATTGAAACCTAGAGACTGTCTCTCAGGAGGCCTTTTTCTGAGCTCCCATGCTATTTAACCTATTTCATGAGCTATAGTTCTTTATGTTTCTGGTGTTTAGAAACTGTTCAGCCTATTCTTCTAGTTGTTGCTTCTTTGAAGGGAGAATACCTTCTTGGGTACTTTGCATTATTTTATTAAGGATAAACTAACTTCTCTCAACTCTGAAATGGCTGAATTTTCTTTACACTCAACTCTTTCTATGCTACCTGTATTAGTCTGTTCTCACACTGCTATAAAGACTTATCTTAGACCGGGTAATTTTGAATAAAAGAGGTTTAATTGGCTGATAGTTCTGTAGGTTAGACAGGCTTCTGCTTCTTGGGAGGCCTCAGGAAACTTACAGTCATGTAGAAGGCAAAGGGGAAGTAGGAACATTGTCACACGGCCAGCAGGAGGGGCAGGTGTTACACACTTTTAAACAAGCAGATCTCAGGAGAACTTTATTACAAGACAGCACTAGGGAAATGGTGCTAAAGCATTAGAAACCACCCCTTTGATCCAATTACCTCCCCCCAGGCCTCTCCTCCAACACTGGGGATCACAATTCCATATGAGATTTGGGTGGGGACACAAATTGAAACCATATCACTACCTGTTTTTGAGTTGAACTTAACACCTTGTTTTGATTTCCTCAAAATGCTTGTGGAAGTCTCTGACTATAATCTCTCCTTAAGTGATCTCATTCATGCTCATGGATTTAATTAAATATCATCTATTACTGATGACTCATACACTTAACTCTCCATTTAGAACTTTTCCCTGTTCTCCAAAGTTGTGTATCTATCTACCTGATGATACACCTGAATGTTTGATGGAGTGAATGGGTAATTAGAGTGAAGATCTGTTTAGTTTTGAATATAAAAGATTTGAGATTTCTATTTGATATCAAGTTGGATTATAGAGATAGAAAAATAAAAAGAATCTTGGGTGGACTCCCAAGATTTCGGGAGTCAGTGGAGTCAGTGGAGAAGTCAGTGGAGCAGAGGTGAACAAAGATTGTAGAGACACCCAGTGAGATAGAAAAAAGCCAGGATTTGAGAAGTTATGAAGACAAGTGAGGATTGTGCTTTAAGAAGGTAGAGATAGTCACCTATCATATTGCTGGGAACTAAAGTAAGGTAAGACATCTCAAAGTTACAGTTTGATTACTTTGACGGCATGAAGCTAGCTGGTAACATGGATATATGTATATGTATATGTATATGTATATGTATATGTATATGTATATGTATATGTATATGTATATCTATCTATCTATCTATCTATCTATCTATCTATCTATCTATAGTTAACAAGCAGCTTTATTGGAATGATAGGATAGGAGCCAGATTGGAGTGTTTTCTTTCCTTCTTTTTTTTTTTTAATGAGACGGGATCTTGCTCTGTCACCCAGGCTGGAGTGACAGTGGTACAATCTTGGCTTACTGCAACCTCCGCTACCTAGACTCAAGTGACTCTCCAGCCTCAGCCTCCAAAGTACTTGGGACTACAGGCATGCACCACCAACTACTGGTTAGCTATTGAGCTTTTTTGTAAAGATAGGGTTCTGCCATATTGTCCTGAGATCAAAGCGATGCACCTGCCTTAGCCTCCGGAAGTGCTGGGTTTCCAGGTGAAAGCCACCACACCTGGCCTGGAGTGGATTGTGTAACGGATTGTCAAATCGATGGAGAAAGTAGAAAATAATTTATACCATACAAATTCACTTTGTAAGGACAAACAACAACAAACCCCCCGTATATGCACATATTTATCTGCATGTACATGGAAGGGGATGTGGATGAATACAAACCATGTTATTAATATTGGTTTCCTTACACAAGACAACTTTAAGCTATTTTCACCTCTCATTGGTACAATGCATAAGTATTATTAATGTCACTAAAAATTAATGAAAATATTTAAAAAAGGGAATGGAAAGTGCAGAGGTGGAGGCAGAGTAATGTGGGCCATTTCGCTAAGTTTTTTAGGAAGTGGAATAGGAAAACGAGATAGTAGCTAGAGGGGTCCTGACTTGGGGTCCAGAAAGAAAGATCTTAGGGCATTTCTCAATGTGCGAGGATGATTGCATAGAGAAGGAGAGGTTGATAATGCAGAACGTGGGGAATAAATGCAGAAATACAGTCTAGGACAGATGTCTGTATGTCTGTATTCTTAACTTCCCAGTTGAAAAATTATCACACGGAACTGAGGACAATTCAGGGCATTCCGTTGTGAAATCATCTTCCCCATGTGCCAGTGTGTCAGTAATGGAGAGTCAGGGGTGTTAGCATGAAAGAGGGCTGCTATGTATGTCTCCTCCAGTGGGCTCTTAGTCAACCCTTTGTCTAGAGATGTGACTGTGGTTTTGTCTTTTAGCCTTCATCATATTTGAATGCTACCACAGTTTTCTCAATCCTGTACTTCAATTTCATACTTTTGTTTTCTTTTGTCTGCTTATTTTTGTATGGCAGGTCTATTTGTATAGCTAAATAGGTTTTACAAGCCTGCATGGATGATTTATATACTTTTGTTTGCTTTCATTGAAATTTTCTTGTTAAGATATCCTGTTACTAGGAATCTTTATAATTTGGAGCTGAGACATTTCTTACTAACAATGGACCTTTTTCTTTCTCTCTCTCCCCTACCCATAAACAGATGGGTAGAACAGTTTTTATTTTTTCTTTTTTCCGGCTCCTTACTCTGCATGGAATCATTACATGATTTCTTGAAAAACAGAACAAAACAAAGATGACGTTTTGCTATCTGAACAACTTTCAGGTTATGATTTACCCTCACCCCAGTTTAGAAAATCAACAGGCAAGCTTTGACTCTTCCAAAAATAGATTAATAATTTGAGCTTTGTGTTTGAAAACCATTGCTATTTTAAGTGGGCAAAATCAGTGTTTTTCAGAAACTCATCTTTAAAGCCCGACCAAGAATACTGCATCACAAAGTGATGCATCAGCTACTGTTTTTATCATGCCTATTCCAGTTTACAAACTATTCAGTGGCCAGAACTGTATCCACCTATTTCTTATCCTAAAGGTGGTAAGATCTTTATCCATGCCCAGGTAAATGTTACAAATGTGTGCCACAAAATGGAATAATGTAAAGAACTGGGGGATATTTAGTCTGGAGAAAAGAAGAACCAAAGGAATATGCTTACTATCTTAAAACCTTTTGAAGAACTACTATTTATAACAGGAATAGACTTATCATTCATGAGCATTTGATGGAAGTTGTAGTAAAATCAGATTATAGAAAGGTGTAAAGACATATTTTCTGACATTTGGGAGCTCTTTCTAAAGATGCTAAGGACACTTCATAGGAGGTTTCGAAGAACGGAATGGAAAAACAGGCTAGGAGGAGTATTATTAAAGATGATTGAAAAATAGGCTTTGCAGTTGAAATAGGTAAATTAAACACCATCTGTTGAATTTTTGTTTTCCAATTACAGAGAATTTTGAAGATTTTGCAAACATGGAAATCCTGAAGGAAATACAAATTACCAAATCTTACTCAGAAGAGATAAGCACTGGCAATATTTTAATATGCAGGGCACCAATATATGGTTGTTTAAGCTGTTGCCTGCTCAAGGTAACCAGCCATGGGAGTAACTAGAGACCTGAGTGTGTGTGTGTTTGTAAACCTGAGGTCATAGTGTATGTGCTATTTTGTAATCTACTTTTCTCTGTCACCATATTGTGAACACTTTCTCATGTGGTCACATAATTTTTAAGGTTAGCTTAGTAATCCCTTATGATAGATGTATCACAATTTCTTTGAATAGGCTTTTGTATATACCAACAATGTTAGTTTTACTATAAAATGTGATATGAACACCATTGTGCATATTTTGATCTCTTTCTTATGATAAAATCTCTGATGTGGACATAAGTGTTCATATTTATAAGCCTTTTTGGTACATATTAGGTGACCTAATTTTTTTTTTAAATCCTGAGATTCTATAAAATTTTTTCACCAAGGAGAGCCACCTTGTCAAAATTCACATGGCTAACTATGGGCAGAGTTGTGTTTAATTGTATTATCCAGTAGCATATGGATTAGTAAAATTCTCTATGAAAATACTAAATTCAGAAGCAAGGGAAATGTACTTTTCCTCCAATCATTATTACTACCCTTGAGATAAGACTAGGGAATTATTAAATAATGTATGCATTTTCAATGATTTTTCCCCTTATTCTTATTTTCTTCACTCAGAACACATGTCTTTCTGGACAAATTGTGAGCTCATTGAGGACAGAGATTAATTTATATACATACTTATTTTTTATTTAACACTCTAAATTATTGCATTTTTAAGTTTTTAACTGATTATCTTGATCTTGATATAGACAATTATATCATTTACAAATGTTTTTTCCTTCCTATATATATATATATATATATATATATATATATATATATATTTCTCTTTTATTTCACTGACAAGTAATCTAGAATAGTGCTAAATCATAGCTGTCATCGTGGGAATCTTAATTTGGTTAGTTATTTTAGTCCAGCTGTCCTTAGTGCAGTCTTTCTCAAATTATAACTGTGGACACTAGTTTCCAGAGTTGAGAACAAAAGGTTTAGTAATCAAAGAAGTTTGAGAAATAGCACCTTATATTCCCTTTCAGGAGAGTCACAGAACAAACATATTAGCATGTTAAAGCCTCTGAGAAAATCTGCAGTGATAAAGAAATCTGTTCAATTTGTTTAGCTTTTAAATGTATTTGCTCTGGGGAGACTTATTTTTTCTAAACATACCTGTGGCCATCTCCTCCCTTAATACCTGCTTCACAAACTTTGCTCTCTTGTTTCACCCCTGAGTATTGTGTTTGCTGTTGGCTTGTGAGAAATGTTTATTTTTTGGTCATGCAGTTGACTGCATTTTTTAAAACTCAGTAATTGATTTTGCATTTTATCAAGTGTCTTTTCCACTTTTATTGAAATGAGCACATATTTTTTTTTCTTTAATTCTTAAAACAATGTCTTGTCAAAAGTAAATCATTCCTGCACATAATAGAGAGGTTAAGAAGATGAGCTTTGTGGTGTCTTTACAGCCTATCTTCCAATACTAGGCCTGCCACTTACTAGTTCTGTGAAAGTTGGCAAGTTAACTTTGCCCGTCTCTGTCTCCTTGTTTAGAAAATGAAGTAAGGTAGTAGTCACCTAACAAAATGCTGTGTACAGTGCTTGGCAAATAGCAGGCAACTAGCAAATGCTAACTGCTAGCAATACCTCTTGTTTACTACTGAGTATCAATAACGATAGCTGTTAAAAACATGGTAACTTTTAGAATCACACAAATTTGACAACTTTTTAATACTTTTATTTTTTAGAATTCATCTTTTCAGGTTATCCCTGCCTCTTCTGTGGCAAGTTTGATAATTATTTCTTCTCTAAACTACCATTATTTTATCTAGATTTTCAATTTCACCTGAATCTATGATATTTGCCTTCTATCTCTAATTTTGCATATTATGTTTTCTTTCTATATTTTCTTCTTAATTAGGGTTGCTAGATATTTGTCTGTTTCACTGGGCACTAGAAATGATTTCAGTATCATTTTGCAATTTCTAAAAATGTTACATTTTTAATTTATTAACCTCTGCTTCTGTCTTTATAAATTTCTTCTTTTGACTCCTTTTTGGCTTGTTTGTTTATAAGCTCCTTTAGAAGAATAAGTTAACTTGGGTTTGATTTTTTTTGATAAATACAGTTGAGCTTGTATTATTTTTATTGTATGCCCTTTGGCTGCCTCTTAAAGTTTGAGTTGTATAGCAAAATAATTGTCTTTCATTTAAAATTTCATAATTTCAGAATATATTTCCATATAATCTTAATTAACTAGAGGAACGTTTATAAAGTTGTAGGTGGACAATGGGGGTGTGGAGAGTATTTGTTAATAATATCTGGTTTTATTGTAGTGGTTAGTGAACATGGCCTGTATTATTTCCACTTTTTGGAATTTATAATGGTTCCTTTTGATTTACTACATCATCAAATTTTAAGACAATTCCATCGTGTTTGAAAAGAACGAATATTTGTTAGGTACAAAATTCTGTGTAGTAATAAATCAAGCTTATGAGTTATTTGAATCCTCTGTTTCCTTATTTAGGTTTTCTCTACTTGATCTGACAAATATTTCTGGGGTTATGGTTCTTTTTGTCAAAACTATTTTCTAGTAGCTGAGAAGTGGTCTACTCTTTTTATTCTTGTTTTTAGTATTATGGTATATACAAGGCCTAGGTCATGCAGAATTTTCTAGATCATGGAAAGGCATTAGATTTCATTTGAAGAACATTGAGTATTCAATGATGCATGTTAAGTAAGTGAGTGAAATTAATAAGACATATTTTTAAAAATTGTTCTTGATGTGGCATGAACATTGGATTCAGATAAAAGTGGAGCCAGAGAGACTAGTAAGGCAGCTATCCTAGTACTCCAGGTGAGAACTATGGTCCGACTTGGGCTCTGTTTTGGGGCAAAGAAGAGGAGAATGGATATTTCATAATTTAGATTGGAAGTAGGACTAACTACATTTACAAGTGGCTTAGATAACGGGGATTTGGAAGTGAGAAGAGTTAAGGAAACTGAAAAAATGTCAAATTATTACATGGATAAAAAAGAGATAAGAATTACAATGGCATATTAAAGATACTGTTAACACTGCCTTCTTTCTTTTTATCTTCATCCATTCAACAAACATTTGTGTGACTGGATGTGTGCTAGGAACTGATGAGGTAAAGATGACTGAGATCCTTGCCAACTCTCAACAGGGTCCCAGCATTTTCCTTTATTTAGTGAGCATAAATTCATGGGCATAGTCTTCATTAAAAGTTGTGGTTATGGTCTCTTACCAGCAAAGAGTTTGCATGACAGAGGAGCCATGTTAGAGGTGTTTGGTGTGGGTGAATTGTTCAGCAACAGCAGAAGCTCAGCTGATGCTCAACTGATTGTTGAAGTTTGACAGCATCCTCCAGTCTAAGTGGACTGCTTGCTCAAAGAACATTCTGTTTATGTAGAGACACCAGGTTCTCTGACACTTATTTGTAACTGCTAAATGTTAAAAAATAACTCAAAATATTGAATTGATCAGAATAAAATACCCTAATCAAGGTAGAACAGCACAATTGTTAATGGTGTATATTTGTATTAACATATATATATATAGTTAATACATTTAATATATTACCATATATATTGAAATATGTATGTTTCTAATTGTCAGTCAAGTTCAATATAGATATATACACACATAGGCACACACACATACACATTGTATATATTATATAAAATACTTGTAGGTATATGTAAATTCCTAGATAATTTTCTAGCTTTTTAGCCTAGTGGTAAATCATTCATGGAGATTTTGGAAAGCCATACAGTATAAATTCCAAGCATAAACCTTAGGAATTTGGCTAAAGCTGACTCACAGAAAAATTCTGTGATGAAATTAAAAGGTTTGGACAAACATTAGAGCAGTGCAAGTAAGAGTGTACAAATTAACAGATTTATTTAATAAAGAAATTTTACGATGTTGGTTGATGTAGAAGAAAGGACATATTATAGTGTATTATCATTGGAACAGCCTAATGCTTAAGGAAGTTCTTCTGAAGAACAGAGGAATGGAAATAAAACATTGAACTGTACACCTCTTGAAGTCCAAATTGAAATATGAAGACCTAAGAATCATTGCAGTTTGAACAATGTAGTAGTACAGAATATTCTATAACAGCATGCTCTGTAAGGTTTTGGTATATAACGTGATAAAATATAGAATTTTGAAGTAATCAGATGAATAAAGAGAAAAATGCATAAGCAAGTGTTGTAATATTAACCTTTCACTGCTTTAAAATGCCTCGAAAATGAAGAAGATATATTTTAAATAATTTTATAATAGCTTTCAAATATCTTTTTCTACTCTTCCATATAGAAATAGTAGTAATTACAATTTAGATTGCACCAAGCATTAACGGTTTGGTTTGATCAATGCAGTAGACAAGTGAGCTCAGTTAGTTGAGGACAAAGGCAAGTCTTATCCTGGACTTAGTGTTGTCTTACCACTTGGTACAGTAAATAGGAAGTGATGAGAGCATTTTTGATGGATTAATAAACATTTCAGTCTTCAATTACAAATACCTGTTTTTGAACATCAAGTCAACTTTTTCAAGCAATGAGAGTTATCTCTGTTGTAGATAAACATGTTTTTATGTGTTAGTCTTTGCTGTGTTGACATAAAAGAATACTGGAGGCTGGGTAATTTGTGAGGGGAAAAAGGCTAATTTGGTTCATGATTCTAACGGCTGGAAAGCTCAAAATTGTGTTCATACATCTGGTGAGGATTTCAGGCTGCTTCCACTCATGGTGGAAGGTAAAGGGGAGCTGGCATGTGCAGAGATCACATGGTGAGAGAGGAATCAAGAGAGAGAGGGGAGGTGCCAGGCTCTTTTTAACAACTAGTAGGGGCTTGGCATGCTGGCTTATGCCTGTAATCCCAGCACTTTGGGGGGCCCAGATGGGTGGATCACTTGAAGTCAGGAGTTCAAGACCAGCCTGGCCAACATAGTGCATCCCCATTTCTAAAAAACAAAGAAACAAGAAAGCAACTAGTTGTTTCAGGAACTGATAAAGAATTCACTCACCTTCGAAAGAGGGCATTAATAAATTGAAGAATAATCTGCCTCCATGACCGAAACATCTCCCACAAGGTAAGGGTCAAATTTCAACATGAGGTTTGGAGGGTACAAACATCCAAACCACAGCAAACACCAAATCCAGTTATGGGTATTTAAAATTGCTTCTGTTTTATATAAACACCCCTCAATTTGTTGTCTGATTTGACTTTTGTACATTGAACAAGTGAGTCCCCTCAAGAATTCCAAGATCTGTACTTGTGCTATGCAGTTTGCCATATCCAACGGTAGTTAAGAGCATGGGCTTAAGAGTCAGAGTGATGTTGGTTTAAATCCCAACTCTGGCACTTAGTAGCTGCAAGACCTTCAGAAGATTTCTTGTCTCTAAGCCTGAGTTTCTTCATTTGTAAAATGGGGATAATAAGAATATCCCTTTAATAAGGTTGGTGAGAAAATAAAATGGGTTAATGCATGTGAAACAACACTTCTAGAAAGACATTTTTACACTTGTCATTTCCCCTTCTTCACCTTCATTAATTCTTTTTTAAAAAAATTATGATTAACACAATAATTTCATTTACTCTTAAGCCAGTTCTAGACTGGCTTCTATCCCCATTGAAACTACTCTTATTAACTTCACTAGTCACCTTCATATTGTAGTTATGTAGATTTCTCTTTGTTTCTATTGCGCTAACTACTCTTAGTGGCCTTCCTCTCTTATCTTCACCCCTCCCAGGGTTATTTTCCTTTATTTAGTGAGCGTAAATTCATGGGCATAGTCTTCATTAAAAGTTGTGGTTATGGTCTCTTACCAGCAAAGAGTTTGCATGACAGAGGAGCCATGTTAGAGGTGTTTGGTGTGGGTCTTTCCTATATCTTTGATTATGGTCTGCATGCCAGTAATCTTCAAGTGAATGTCTCCATATCAAGTCTCTCACTTGACTTTCAGACTCAAATATCTAGCTGCTTATCTGGTATTTTCATTTGAGTATCTCCTCACAGACTTCTCAAATTCATGAATTCCAAAACAGAACCCTTGATATACAGGTATTGATTGACTTAAGACCTATGCAACTTACGACCATTCGACTTTACGACCACAATTGCTAGCCACGACTGCTCCGCATCTGGCAGCGCAAACGTTGCCCAGCTGGGCGTACGACAGTGCAGACCAGCTTCTGGCAGCACTACCATCTCTGCATGCACCATTTCAACTGTTATCCCAGACTCGGTACAGCAATTTGTGTTTTGTGTCTTGGATATTTTTCATTAAACCCCTCCCAAGATGCCTACCAAGAGGAACTTGTCTTTGTCTATGCCTCAACCTGCCAAGAAGGAAAGAAAGGCCATCAATCTTGACACAAAAATGAAGGTAATTAAGCAGCACGAAGGAGGAAAGGAAGTGAATGTGATTGCACGTAATATGAAGTTATCACATTCGACTGTGTCGACGATTTTGAAAGATAAAGAAAGAATTCATGAAGCTGTGAAAGGTTCTGCACCCATGCAATCAACAGTTATAACAAAGCAACGAAGCGGGCCCATCCATGAAATGGAGAAATTGCTATATATTTCAATGGAAGATCAAATTCAAAAACGGACACCATTAAGTCTTTTTACTGTGCAGATGAAGGTGAGAAGTCTATTTCAGACTCTGAAGGAGCATGCTGGAGAAGATTACAGTCAAGAATTTGTAGCAAGCACTGGCTCCAGAGATTCAAGAAAAGATTCCAAATGCATAGTGTTGGAGTGACTGGAGAAGCAGTGAGTGCAGATGAGGAAGGAGCATGTAAACTTGTTGATAGTCTGGATGAATTAATTACAGATGAGGGATATCTAGCAGAACAGATTTTCAATGTTGATGAACTTACAAATGAAGAGCTAATCAAACTGGAAGAAGAAAGAGTGGCAGAAGAAGAAAGAAGAGAAGCAGAGAAAGAAGAGGAAGAGCCAGAAAGAAAGTTCGCCACTAAGGGATTATCAGATGGTTTATCTTTACTGAATAAACTTATACATTTTGAAGCAATGGACCCAAACATCGAACGATTTGCAAGGATTGAACGGATGGCACACTATGTGTTTCGTCCATATTGTGAAGTTTATGAAGAAAAAAAGAAACATACAATTCAGACAGAGCTTACCATGTTTATGAAAAAACCAACTCCGGTAACCCCAACTGCTGCCTCAGATGACAACATCAACCAGCCGCAGCCAAGCACCAGTGGCCAATAAAATATTTCGTACATGTTTATATATTTTGATATGTTTTGCAATTGGGAAAATGTTTCCTATGGTATTTTTTACACCTGTATTTTATATTTTTGTATGCACCTGTATTTTGTAGTTTTGTATGTTTTGCAAATATTAAACCAGCTGTACTGGTAATGCAGTGTTTTACTTAAACCTAATGAATGTAAAACTAAGAAACAAAATGGTTTAGAGATGATACAAATGGCATAAAATGAACAAAGAAAATTATGATATATAACAATAATGAAAGAAAATTATGACAAAATATGACTTAAAGATTTTTACAACATCATTTCACAGTACTGTACATATAGCCTACTCAACTTATGACCAAACTGTGTTACGACCGGTCTGTTGGAACCAATCGTGGTCGTAAGTCGAGCACTAGCTGTGCTTGTGCCCAGGTCTGGACCTATCTTCCCTATCTCAATAAATGGTACCACTTCCTGCCCAGTTATGAAATCTACAAACCTGAGAGTTACTCTTCCTTTTCCTTTTCTATACTTCTCATAGTGTCTGTCATTAGTACCTCCAAAATTCCTTTCATATCTAGCCGTTCTTCATTTTTGACACTGCTGTCACTTTTGTCTATTATTTCTCCTGTGATTTCTACAGAGCCTCTAATATCAGTAGATATATTCTGAGGCCTGTATCTCATCGAAAAGCTGGATTGTAATGACACTTTCTCCTTTTTATTACTTAAATTAAATGACACCTATAGATCTTAGAAACAAAATTAATGATGTTAACTTATATTTCTTTGAATTTAGGAACTAATCCACAAATTCTTTATATATGTTATATATAAATGTTATAAATGTTATATATAACATTTGCACCTAAAGATGTTATTGGAATTCAATAAAATATTTTTAAAGAATTTGTGGATTAGTTATACTTATGCAGGCCAGAAACCAAATGCCTGGTTCCTCTCCATAGGACTAAGCATGACATCCAGCTTGGCCCATAAGGCAAGGTTTCTTTGGCAGTGTCTTAAGGGCGGTGAGAGTCAACAAGACATTCATTTTGACCATGCTGCTTCTGTTGCACCTGCAAAGACTCTAGATCAGTTGTTATTCCTCTCCTGACCACATGATCAGACTATTTGGAAAACTCTAGGCTCACAGAATGGTGGCCATCTTCCTTCTCTGTCAAATATATGGGCTATCCCAGGCCCTCTCTAGCTTCTCTCCTTTCCTTCTTACTAGTTCTAGGGAGAAGGCAGGAAGAGCTAAGCCTGGTTCTTTGTTGACTTCTGTCTTGGGAGTCTGCACTGTCTGTGTAAAGTCTCCTATAACTAGAGAAATAAATTTGCTCTTTTTTCCATCTTTAGCATTAGAAAATGATCTATAATCAAGTGAACATCTCTTCTAACCAGTCTCTCTGATTTCAATTTTGCTCCTGCCAGTCCAGTTTTTTACACAGCAGCCAGAAAAAAACTTTAAAAATTGAAATATGCATAGTAAAGAACACACAAATCCTAACTTGATAAGTTATCACAAAGGGATCACTACCTAATTCAAGAAATAGAGTGTAACCATTAGAGAGATGTTATAATAAAAACTGCCTCCAGCTTGGCAGAGAGCTAAATTTCAAAATGTGTAGAGTATAATGGAAAGAAACTAAAAAATTGGGGTGTGAAGACTTAAACTTGAGACCCAATTCCATGACTTCTTTTCAGCCTTTCTCATAATGTAGCACATAAGAAAAACTTGCAGAATTCAGACTTAGGTAAAGGACCCAGCTTGCTTGAGGCTGGAGGCAACTAGCCCATTATTCTGGCTGCTCTAGACCCTTCAGGCTGAAGAACAGGGATCAATATTTTGCCACAGCTTTATGGCATGCCAGCATGCCATGGCACAGCATTTGGGAGGCTCTGATATTACCTATGGTTTTGTGTTAATGCATACATTTCTTAACTCAAGTTATCTTCAAGTTTCTTCTCTGTAAAATAATAAAGCACACTTCACTAGTAGTTGTGAAATTCATAGATGATAAAAAAAACCCTAGAGTATATATAATATTAACTATTCTAATAATTTGTTATAGATCATTTGACATTGACAATTCACATGTGATGTTAAGGAATTGCTTAAGAAGCTAGATAGATGTGTTTGTGGTCCTAATTTGCAAATACCATTACCTTATTATGTTTTTCTTTGGCTTATACCTAGATATCTTTTTATGTCAGTTGAGCTAGCATGAGCCTTCCTATAAGGTCCCTGTTTGAGCCTCACAGTGGGCTTGTTATGATCTTAATATGTACCCTAAAATTCATATGTTGAAACTTAATCATTGATATGGTGATAAAAAGGGGTGGGGCTTTTAAGAGGTGATTAAGTTTTGAGAACTGAGCCCTCATGAATAGTATTAATTATCCTATAAAAGACATGTGAGGGAGTTGCCTTTTATCCTTTTGTTTCTTCCACCATGAGGACACCGTGTTTGTTTCCTTATGGAGAAGGCAACAACAAAGTGCCATATTGGAAGCAGAAAGACCAGTCCCTCACCAGACACTGAACCTGTCAGCGTCTTGATCTTGGATTTTCCAGCCTCCAGAACTGTGAGAAATAATCATAAGAAAGTTACTGAGCCTCAGCTTCTTTTGTAAAATGGGGAAAATGACAGTACCTCCTTCATAAGATTATTGTGAGGCTTAGGTGAGTGATTGCATGCAGCGAGCATTCTGTCTTGCACATTTGAGCACAAGATGATAGCAATAATCATTACTCATCATGGCACTATTCCTGGTCAGTCCTTGAAGTTCATACTCGCCTTTTTGTATTTTTCTTTTTAAAATTAATTGTTTCTTATTTAGTGTGCAGTGTACAATTAAGGGAGCAGAATTTACTGACCGTATTTTAAAAACATTTATTTATTATACTTTAAGTTCTGGGGTACATGTGCAGATTGTGCAGGTTTGTTACATTTTGCTCTGATCTCATTGAAAATCTATAGCTCTCGATAAGGTATCCCAGATGCTGACTGGTAGAAAACTTCTGATTCAGAGATTTTAACAACATCCTTGGTGGATTACCTGCTTTCTATACAATACTTTGTATTTAAAAAAAAAAATTAGACGAGAGAGTCATGTTCAAATGTCCTTGGGTCTTTTGTGATTGGTTTGAGTTACATGATGGCAAAAAAGCTCTAAGCACTCTCTCACTATTAGTTTGGAATTATACTGGTTAGTGATGATCAAATCTTTAATGGATGGAGCACATGGGCATGATTCTGTATAAGAGCTTCTGGGGACTAGATTTCAGGTGTAGAAAGTTGAATTAATACACTTCATTTCATATTATATCCTGTAATAGGTCAAAGTCTGTATTTTTATTTTATTTCATTGTATACTTTTAATTTCTTCCAATCATCCTAATTACTTTTCTCATTTTTCTCCTTACCCCATTATAGAAATCACATAATGCATTTACTAAATGTCCTTAAATACATATACAGTTGTATAAACATACTTTTGTGTTTTAATTTATGTAATGATAGCGGGCTGTATATCTTGTTCTATTTCTTACTTTTTTTTTTAACTCAACTATGCTCTTAAGATTTGTCCACATTGGTATACGTACAGCTATTACTCTATCTATGGGATATACCTACCACCACATCATATTACAAATCTCCCAATGATGGGCACCAAAGTTGCCACCAACTCCCCATAATACAAACAACTTCATAGTTTATATCCTCATACATGTTTCTATACAGGCCAGTTTAAGCATTTTTCTGGCAAATATATTGGGAATATTATTGTTGCATCAAAGGGCAAATCATGTACATACTTAATTTCCTAGTAAATACAGTATGCTTTCCAGAATGGCTGCACATTTTTACATATCCACCAAAAGCATTCAATCTAACTCATATTAAAATAGCTATTTAGGGTTGTTTTTCTGTAAATTGCCTAATATATTCTTTGCCTACTTTTTCTTTTGATTTTTTTTCTGTTTCCTTTTGTTGATTAGCAGGTATTCCTTAAATATAGTTTAAATATTAGTCCCTTAGCAATTTTAGACATTGCAAACATCTTTTCTTAGTCTTTCCACTATCTACTAAATTTGATGTTCTTTGTTGAGAGAACTTTGTGGATGCTCCTTTGTTGAACTGGAAATTCTTAATTTGGATCAAAACTAGTTTTAACATATGTCTTGTGTTTTTTGGTTTCCTAAGATCATTTCTAGTACACAAAGTTATTTTCCTACATTTTTAAAATTTAACTTTGGACATTATAAGGACAAAATTATTAGTTGTAAGGAACTGAATCTATATTATAGAATGAAGTATGTGTTAGTTCTGTATTAGTTTGCTAAAGTTGCCATAACAAAATACCACAGACTGGTGGCACGACCAGGCTACTTTTTCTTTATTCTCTACCTTCCCTGTAGGAAATAAATAGGATTTATTCTTCTAGTTATTTTTAAATTTTATTATTATTGTACTTTAAGTTCTGAGATACATGGGCAGAACGTGCAAGTTTGTTACATAGGTATACACGTGCCATAGTGATTTACTGCACCCATCAACCTATCATCTACATTAGGTATTTCTCCTAATGCTATCCCTCCCCAGCCCCACACACCCCAATAGGCCCTGATGTGTGATGTTCCACTCCCTGTGTCCATGTGTTCTCATCGTTCAACTCCCACTTATGAGTGAGAACATGTGGTATTTGGTTTTCTGTTCTTGTGTTAGTGTGCTGAGAATGATGGTTTCCAGCATCATCTATGTTCCTGCAAAGGACCATCCTTTTTTATGACTGCATAGTATTTCATGGTGTATATGTGTCACATTTTCTTTATCCCGTCTATCATTGATGAGCATTTGAGTTGGTTCCAAGTCTTTGCTATTGCAAACAGAGCTGCAATAAACATATGTATGCATGTGTCTTTATAGTAGAATGATGTATAATCTTTTGGTATATACCCAGTAATGGACTTACTGGGTCAAACGGTATTTCTAGTTCTAGATCCCTGAGGAATGGCCATAGTGTCTTCCACAATGGTTGAACTAATTTACACTCCAACCAACAATGTAAAGTGTTCTTATTTCTCCACATCTTCTCCAGGATTTATTGTTTCTTGATTTTTAAATCATCACCATTCTAACTGGCATGAGGTGGTATATCATTGTGTTTTTGATTTGCACTTCTCTAATGATCAGTGATAATATTTTTTTCATTTGTTTGTTGACTGCATAAATGTCTTCTTTTCAGAAGTCTCTGTTCATATCCTTTGCCCAGTTTTTGATGGGGTTGCTTTTCTTTTGTAAATTTGTTTAACTTCTTTGTAGATTCTGGATATTAGCCCTTTGTCAGGTGGATGGATTGCAAAGATTTTCTTCCATTCTATATGTTGCCTGTTCACTCTAATGATAGTTTCTTTGCTGTGCAGAAGCCTTTTAGTTTTATTAGGTCCCATTTGTCAATTTTGGCTTTTGTTGCCATTGCTCTTAGTGATTTAGTCATGAAGTCTTTGCCCATGCCTATGTCCTGAATGATATTGCCTAGGTTTTCTTGTAGGGTTTTTATGGTTTTGGGTCTTATGTTTAAGTCTTTAATCCACTTTGAGTTAATTTTTGCATAAGGTGTAAGGAAGGGGTCCAGTTTCAGTTTATTAAATAGGGAATCTTTTCTCCATTGCTTGTTTTTGTCAGGTTTGTTAAAGATCAGATGATTGTAGATGTGTGGTGTTATTTCTGAGGCCTCTGTTCTGTTTCATTGGTCTGCATATTTGTTTTGTTAACAGTACCATGCTGTTTTGGTTACTGTAGCCTTGCATTTTAGTTTGAAGTCAGGTAGTGTGATGTCTCCAGCTTTGTTCTTTTTGCTTAGGATTGTCTTGGCTATACAGGCTCTTTTTTGGTTCCATACGAAATTTAGAGTAGTTTTTTACTAATTCTGTGAAGAAAGTCAATGGTAGCTTGATGAGAATATCATTGAATCTATAAATTACTTTGGGCAGTATGACTATGTTTATGATATTGACTCTTCCTATGCATGAGCATGGAATGTTTTTCCATTTGTTTGTGTCCTCTCTTACTTCCTTAAGCAGCAGTTTGTAGTTCTCTTCGAAGAGGTCCTTCCCATTTTTTGTAAGTTGTATTTCTAGGTACTTTATTCTCTTTGCAGCAACCGTGAATGGGAGTTCACTCATGATTTGGCTCTCCATGTGTCTATTACTGGTGTATAGAAATGTTTGTGATTTTTGCACATTGATTTTGTATCCTGAGACTTTGCTGAAGTTGCTTATCAGCTTAAGAAGATTTTGGGCCGAGACAGTGGGGTTTTCTAATATACAATCATGTCATTTGCAAACAGAGACAATTTGACTTTCTCTGGAATACCCTTTATTTCTTTCTCTTGCTTGATTATTCTGGGCAGAACATCCAATACTATGTTGAATAGGAGTGGTGGGAGAGGGCATCCTTGTCTTGTGCCACTTTTCAAAGGGAATGCTTCCAGCTTTCACCCATTCAGTATGATATTGGCTGTGGGTTTTTCATAAATAGCTCTTATTATTTTTAGATATCAAATACCTAGTTTATTGAGTTTTTAGCATAGGGGATGTTTAATTTTACCAAAGGCCTTTTCTGCATCTATTGAGATTATCATGTGGTTTTTGTCATTGGTTCTGTTTATTGATTTGCATATGTTGAACCAGTGTTGCATCCCAGGAATGAAGCTGACTTGATTGTGGTGGATAACCTCCTAGATCTGCTGTTGGGTTCGGTTTGGCAGTACTTTATTGAGGATTTTTGCATCAATATTCATGAGGGATATTGGCCTAAAGTTTTCTTTTTTTTTGTTGTGTCTCTGTCAGCTTTTGGTATCACGATGATGCTGGACTCATAAAATGAGTTAGGGAGGATTCTTTCTTTTTCTATTGTTTGGAATAGTTTCAGAAGGAACAGTACCAGTTTCTCTTTGTACCTCTGGTAGAATTTGGCTGTGAATCCATCTGGTCCTGAATTTTTTTTGAGGCTATTAACTGCTGCCTCAATTTCAGAATTTGTTATTTGTCTATTCAGAGATTCAACTTCTTCCTGGTTTAGTCTTCAGGGGTGTATATGAACAGAAATTTATCTATTTCTTTTAGATTTTCTAATTCATTTGTGTAGAGGTGTTTACAGTCTTCTCTAATGGTAGTGTGTATTTCTGTGGGATCAGTGGTGATACCCCCTTTATCATTTTTTTATTGTGTCTATTTAATTCTTCTCTCTTTTCTTCTTTATTAGTCTGGCCAGCAGTCTACCTATTTTGTTATTCTTTTCAAAAAACCAGTTTCTGTATTTACTGATTTTTTGAAGGGTCTTCTGTGTCTCTATCTCTCAGTTCTGCTATAATTTTAGTTGTTTCTTGTCTTCTGCTAGCTTTTAAATTTGTTTGCTCTTGCTTCTCTAGGCCTTTTAACTGCAATGTTAGGATGTTGATTTTAGATCTTTTCTGCTTTCTCTTATGGTCATTTAGGGCTAAAAATTTCCCTCTAAACACTGCTTTGGCTGTGCCCCAGAAATTCTGGCACATTGTGTCTTTGTTCTCACTGGCTTTAAAGAACTTATTTATTTCTGCCTTAAATTTGTTATTTACCCAGTAGTCATTCAGGAGCTGGTTGTTCAGTTTCCATATAGATGTGTGGTTCTGAGTGAATTTCTTAATCCTGAGTTCTAATTTGATTGCACCGTGGTCTGAGAGAATGTTTGTTATGATTTCCGTTCTCTTGCACTTGCTGAGGAGTGTTTTACTTCCAATTATGTGGTCAACTTTAGAATATGTGTCATGTGGTGCTGAGAAGAATGTATATTCTGTGGTGTTGGGGCGGAGAGTTCTGTAGATGTCTATTAGGTCCACTTGGTGCAGAGCTGAGTTCAAGTCCTGAATATCCTTGTTAATTTTTTGTGTCATTTATTTATCTAATATTGACAGTGAGGTGTTAAAGTCTCCCACTATTACTGTTTGGGAGTCTAAGTCTTCATCATTCTTTGTATTTTATTTATTCATTTTTCTTTCCAACTTTTATTTTATATTCAAGGGGTAAGTATGCATGTTTGTTACATGTGTAAATTGTGTTGTGGAAGTTTGTTGTACAGATAATTTAGTCACCCAGATAAAATCACATAATACCTAATACTGTGCAGCTTTTCAATCCTCACCCTTCTCCCACCTTTCACCCTCAAGTAGGCCCATGTGTCTATTTTTCCCTTCTTTGTTTTCATGTGTACTCAATGTTTAGTTCCTACTTACAGGTTTGAACATATGGTATTGGTTTTCTGTTCCTGCATTAGTTTGCTTAGAATAGTAGCCTCCAGATCCATCCATCTTGCTGCAAAGGGCATGATCTTATTCTTTTTTGTGTGTGTCTGTGTAACATTCTGTGGGGTATATGTACCACATTTTCTTTATCTGTGGATTTGTCATAGATGGCTTTTATTATTTTGAGGTATGTTTTTTTTGATGCATAGTTTGTAGATGGGTTGTAACATGATGGGATGGTGAATTTTATCAAAAGCCTTTTCTGCATCTATTGAGATGATCATGTGGTTTTCGTCTTTAGTTCTTATGTGATGAATCACATTTATCAATTTTCTTATGTTGAACCAGCTTTCTATGCCAGGGATAAATCCTGCCTGATTGTGATGGATTAGCTTTTGGATGTGCTGCTGGATTTGGTTTGCTAGTATTTTGTTGAGGATTTTTACATCTATGTTCATCAGGGATACTGGCCTGAAGTTTGCTTTTTTGATTGTGTCTCTGCCAGCTTTTTATATAAGGATGATGCTGGCCTCATAGAATGAATTAAGGAGGAATCCCTTCTCCTTGATTTTTGGAATAGTTTCATTAGGATTGATACCAGCTTTTCTTTATATGTGTGGTAGAATTTGGCTGTGAAGCCATCTGGTCCAGGGCTTTTTCTGGTTGGTAGGTTTGTTATTACTGATATAATTTCAGAGCTTATTATTGGTCTGTTGAGGATTTCAATTTTTTTTGTGCATAGAGATGCTCATAATAGTCTTTTGTTTGTCCATTTCTGTGGAGTCATTGGTAATGTATATATCACCATTTCTGATTGTGTTTATTTGGATTGTCTTTTTTTCTTTATTAATATAGCTAGTGGTCTATATAATCCCATATTTTCCAACCCTCATGATGACTTGGAAGTGTTCAAAACTTCAATGATGGAACAAACTGCTAATATGGTGAAAATAGCAGGAGAACTAGAACTAGAGATAGAGCCTGACAATGTTACTGAATTGCTGCAATCTCAAGATAGAACCTGAACAAACAAGGAATTGCTGCTTATGGATGAGCAAAGAAAGAGGTTTCTTGAAATGAAATCTGCTCCTGGTGGAAATGCTGTGAGCATTCCTGAAATGACAGCAAAGGATTTAGAAGATGCCATAAACCTGGTTGATAAAGCAATGGTCAGGTTTGAAAGAACTGGTTCTAATTTTGAAAGTTCTACTGTGGGCAAAATGTTATCAAATAGCATTCCATGCAATAGAGAAATCTTTTGTGAAGAGTCAGTTCATGCGGAAAACTTCATTATTGTCCTATTTTAAGAACTTGCCACAGCTACTCCTATATTCAGCAACCACCACCCTGATGAGTTGGCAGCCATCAACATCAAGGCAAGACTCTCTACCAGCAAAAAGATTGCAACTCACTGAAGGCTTGATGGGACAGTCATAACACACTGTAGCCTGGAACTCTTGGGCTCAAGTGATCCTTCTGCCTAAGCCTCCCAAGCAGCTGGGACTTCAGACATATACTACCACACCTGGATAATTTCTTTTCTTTTCTTTTGAAATAGGGTCATGCTATGTTACTCAGGTTGGTCTTGACCTCCTGGCCTCAGTCTCTCAAGTAGCTGGAATTACAAATTCGAGCCACCATACCCAGCTTAAACATTACCTTTATATGCACTGGGAAACCAAAAATGTGTGTGTCTTCCTTTATTGGGATATTCACTTTATTGCTGTGGTCTGGAACTAAACCCACAATGTCTCTGAGTTATGTCTACATATATATCCTGTGAAGAAGTCCTTCTCAGATATTACAGCATATATAAAAAAAATAAAGCTGAGTTTAAAAAATGGAAATAGAAGGGGTCATATTTCAGTCTAGTCATTCAGAAGCGATTCAATTGAAAAAAAGAAATAATTTGTTATAGCAGCCATGACACACTAATACATTCATGGAGATTTCATTCTAGAGGAGACAGAGTAAATAGTAATCACAATGAATCAATGATATAGTATGTTAGAAGGTAATAAGTGATATGGAAAAAGAGGAAAGGGAGTGCAGGTTAGGGTGAGTGAGGGTGCCTTGTCTGTGCAAGGGTGCTGGAGAGGAACGTGGGGGACACTTCACATTGTAACTATGATAGTGAGTATAGACTTCATTGAGAAAGTGAGATTAGAGCAAAGACATGAAGTTGGTAAAGAAGTTAGATAAGTAGACATCTGCAGGAAAACTCTTTCAGGCTAAGAGAACCACAGTACGAATGCACTAAAGCGGGAGTCGGCCTGATGTGTTTAAGGAAAAAATAACAGATAACTAGAGTGAGAGGAACATAAGAAGGAAGATCAGATAAGTAACTACAGGCGGATTATGTAGGCTATTGTAAAACTTGGAAGCAGAAGTCATCTTCCAGATTTACTAGAAGTTATTTTCCAGATGATAATAAACAGCTGGTCAAATCAATTCAATAACTTTCAACTGAAGAAAATTATTAGCAAGGTAAACTAGAGGATAATTGTAGACATGGAGACATGTCCTATGTTGGTCTCAGAACACTAAATGGTTTGAAAGAATGAAATCAACCAATAGGTTGATTATATTTGTGAGACAAAATTCTGAGGATAAATACATAATCTATTTAAAGCTAACTGAAGTTCATCTGATATCACCTTCTTCTGCTATTTTATAAATTTTTGATTATTTTAAAGTCAAACTTTCATAATTTTGATGAAATAGTTTCTTCTTAAATTTCTTTATTCTTTTAACATACAACTTTGAATCATAGAACTCACTCTTGGTACTGTCTGTATCTGAATTTAATGTCACTGAAACTGTGGCAGATTCTGCATGTGAGGCAGGGGTATCATAGAAAAATGACCAAATTTCAGTTGAATGGATCAGCTACAGGCCTGCATGGCAGAATAGCCTGGAATGATTGCTTTGAGCAGATGTTCTGGCAAGGTGCAGGCACAACAACACGATGACTGCCAGCGTAGTCCTTGATCAGTGCTCCGTTTTATATCCAAGCACCTTCAGCCTTTCAGCAGCAGCAACGTTTACCCATATGTTTTCCATTCCGCATCCTAGATGCAGTTAAATTCTAAAATGACCTCCAGGTGTGGTGTAATTCTGAGCTCAACTTCTCTTTCTCTTCCCCATGTTATATTTGGATTATGTCTACCATGCCAATTCTATCATGAGTCTCTTGCCCACTTAAATTTTGGCCATGTAACATGACGGAAAACTCACTCCAGAAACAGTCTAGAATGATTGCATTCAGAATTTTGTTCAAGCTGAACAAATAAACATTTGTCAAATAAATGACTAAGCCAATGTTATGGGAGCGTCCGCAGCACTGGGAGTGTCTGCCCTTGCCTTCCCCAGCTAGTCTTCATTTTAAATTTTTGTAGATTCCTGAGCCTGTTCTGATATTAGATCATAGTACATCAGCATTGTAGAGCATGAGCCAAGGGGAACTAGAGCAGACTTGGTTTATAGGGTACCTGGAATGAGTCCTAGACACCTGCATGTTTGGTGAGGTGAATCTTCTACTAATCCCACTACATTCATTCACTCTGTACAGATGGGCTTCTTTCTTGGGTTCTTATTCTCTGCTCCAGTTTCTTGTGTGATTGAAATGATGTTTCATTTGGCTGGTGCCCTGATGAACGGTGTATGGGAGGGCAAATTTCACTTAGCAGGCCAAGGGATAGGATTAAGCTATTGTATAAGTCAGGGGTTTCCAGAGAAACATAACCAGTAGGACACACACACACACACACACACACACACACACACACACAATGTCTATAGAGAAGAGAGATATTTATTTGAAGGAATTGACTCATGCTTGTTGAGGCTGGAAATACCTAAATTTGCAGAGCAAGCTGGGAGGCTGGAGTCCCAGGGAAAAACTGATGCTGCAGTTCAAGTTCAAAGGCTATCTACTGGCACAATTTCCTCTTCCTACAGGGAGGTCAGTTTCTGTTCTTTTTCAGGCCTTCAACTAATTGGATGGGGGCCACCCACATTATGGAGGGCAATCTGCTAACTCAAAGTCTGATGATTTAAACACAAGTCTCACCCAAAATATCTTTCACAGAAACATTCGGAATAATGTTTGGATAGCTATCTGGGCACTGTGGCAAGTCATGTTGACATATAAAATTAAGCATCACAACGGTGGAGTCAGACAGGACCTATGAGTTCTGGGGCTGAGTTAGTCAGCCAATGGATCAGTAATTGGTAAACAGGACATAGCATATATATATATGGCCTGCTAAGTGAAATTGGTCCTCCTATATACCATTCAAGTCATCAGGGCACCGGCCAAATGAAATAGCATTTCAATCACACAAGAAACTGGAGCAGAGAATAAGAACCCAAGAGAGAAGCCTGTTTGTACAGAGCGGATGGATGTTGTGGGATTAGTAGAAGATTCACCTCACCAAACATGCAGGTGTCTAGGACTCATTCCAGGTACCCTATAAATCAAATCAAATATATATATAGCTTTTACATAATACATTTTTAATATATAAAATATAAATATTTTTAATATAATACATTTTAAATATATAAAACATTAAAATGCAATGCATTTTTAATATATAAAAATATATATACTTAAATGTTTATATATAAAGTATATTATATATTTATACATTACATATATATGCCATAATTATTTTCTTCTTGTTACTCTAGGTTTTGGAAAAGCTTTGTGTAGTTTTTCTAGTTTTTCCCAGTTCAGCTGTGCATAGCGGGTTCTGTCTGACAATCAAAGAATTCAGAAGAAATGCTACATATCTCAGGGATAGTGACTAACAGCAAAGATTTAAGTTACAGGATCTCAAGCAAAGGCTGAAGGTCAGGGGATAAAGTCAGAGATGTTTTATTACTTCCATCCATTCTCTCCCACCTTATCACATGGGATTCTCATTCTAGAACGAAAATAGACTAATTCCAGGGCTCTTTATAATTTTATGTACCATTCTACTGCTGTTTTGTATTGCTTAGAATTCATCAATGCACTAAAAATGGTTGGGCAAGCATTCTATCAGACTTGCCTGGTTGTTCAAAATGTCTACGGCATATCCACTTAAACAGATGCAAGCATGCATCCTTAAAAACATTTGAAACGCCACTTCATTTGGCTGGTGCCTTAAGTAATTAGTGAGCAGAAAGACTGAGATTAAAACAGAACAAATATTCATGATGTCAGATAAAGAGTGATAACTTAAAAAAAAGAAAATTATTTCTCTAGTAATTAAGAGAAATAGCATTCCAGCTTGAAACAAAATAGGGAGAGGGACATTTGGGGAAGGTTTGATAGAGAAGGTGGCGGTTGAATGGGATTTGGGTAAAGAGAGTGGAGGGAAGGGCATTTCAGGAAAGGAAAGCAGTGGGGGCACAGGTACTGAGGTAAAAACATCAAGCATGGAGTGTATCTGGAAGACAGCGGGTCAAAGTGTAGGTCAAGTGACGGGAAAAAGTAGGAGACAGCATTGGACTGGGGAGGTCTTGCTAGTTTGACTATAGAGACTGTATTTTTACTTGATGATTAATTGGAAACTACTGAAGGATTTTAAGCCTAGATTTATACTTTGGGAAGACTGATCATACAGTAGTGTGTAGTATGCTTTAAAGTAGGAAGAAAGAGGAAGTAAATACTTGTTTTAGGATTTTTTTTTCCAGTGAAACTACAAAGAAGTAAATAGATGCAAGAAATTCTGTAGAGCTAGGATCAACTGGACTTGGGAACTAAGTATGAAATAATTTACATGGTAGAAGGAATCTAAAATGCTTAATTTTATGTGTCGACTTGAGCAATGTTTTTGGATGAGATTAACATTTAAATTGGTGAACTTGGCCAGCTGTGGTGGCTCACGCCTGTAATCCCAGGACTTTAGGAGACCAAAGTGAGAGGATTACCTGTGGTCAGGAGTTTGACACCAGCCTGGCCAACATGGTGAAACCCTCTCTCTACAAAAAATACAAAAATTAGCTGGGCGTGGTGGTGCGCTCCTGTAGGCCAAGCTACTCAAAATGCTTAGGCAGGAGAATTGCTTGAAACCAGGAGGAAGAAGCTGCAGTCAGCTGAGATGGCACCACTGCACCTCCACGTGGATGACAGAGTGATAGTCTGTCTCAATAAATAAATAAATAAATAAATAAATAAATAAATTGGTGAACTTTGGGTAACGCAAATTGCCCTCCATCTTATGGGTGGGCCTCATCCAACCAGCTGAGGGCCTGAATAGAACAAAAGGGCCAGCATCCCACAGCAAGGGGAATTCTCCAGAAGACTGCCTTTCCATTGGAACTGGAACAAGATCTGGGTCTCTACCCGCTGGCCATTGGACTGGAATTGCACCATTGGCTCTTCTCCCGCCTGCTGGGTCACACTTGCAGATTTTGGTATATGTACCTCTTTCTCTCTCTCTCTTTCTGTGTATAGAAAGAGAGAGAGGCAGAAAGGGAGAGAATGTGTGTGTGTGTGTATGTGTGTGTGTGTGACAGAGAGAGAGAGAGAAAGAGAGAGAGAGAGAGAGAGTGTGTGTATACCACTCACACATATCCTATTGGTTCTATTTCTCTGGAGAACCCTAATAGATAATCTTGAAGAATCATTCTAAGGCCTATCCATGTCTTCTTTTTATCTTTCCTCTCTTTGTTGCTCTCCAGGGTGTGGATGACATCTGAAACCCAGGAGAAGGAGGGGCCAAGTAACTTGTCTAATTTAGTCAGCTAATTGGTGAGTGAGCTGCTATGTTGAGATACCGATGGGGTGAGGAAAAAGGGGGCAGAAATGATGAGGAATGCATTGATCTGCTGGATACCTGGGAATTGCTGAATGGAGATATCAGGAGAATTAACCTATTTGGAGGCAAAATTTTACCCTCTGTCAATTGCATTTTAACCATCAACTGTGGCGGAGATAGGCAGAAAGTATTAGATATACAAGTGAGGTGTTCTGAAAAAAGAGATATTTCTGTTTGACGATTATCCTGTTGAGAATAAATATTTGATTATATAAAAGACCAAACTTCCACATGTGTTTCAAAGACACGGTGTTCTGACAACACTTTTGTTCCCCGTGGTTAGTGATAATTGGCTCTGACTGACATTTTCACAAGATGAGATCCTTCTACTGTCAAAGAAGGGACTCAGAAAGCCACGAAGTTTTTTGAACACTTAAAAACATTTGTGACAATACAGTGCTTTTAATTTTTAATTTAATATTTTAAAAAATTCTACAATAGAAGAAACAGTCTTATTCATGTTAGAATTAGTTATCACTGGCTTTTAGAAAATAAGATACGATGCTTCAGCTATGTCTAGACATGAAACACTCAAAGAATGTGGATAATTAGTCACACAATTTGGTCTGAAAATAATTTTTTTTCTGTCCCACTGGATAATTTGAGAGTATGTTTCTGTTTTAACTTATTCAGTCTATACTATTTATCTTCCCTTTCATATTATCTAGAGAGAGACAGTTTCTGTGACAAGGGAAAGCAGAAATGTATACAGTTATTCCACAAAGATTAACACCAACAAAAAGATTGTGCTGCTGGGTGCGGTGGCTCATGCCTATAATCCCAGCACTTTGGGAGGCCAAGGTGGGCAGATCATGAGGTAAGGAGATTGAGACCATCCTGGCTAACACGGTAAAACCCGTCTCTACTAAAAATACAAAAATTAGCTGGGCATGGTGGCCCGTGCCTGTAGTCCCAGCTACATGGGAAGCTGAGGCAGGAGAATTGCTTGAACCCAGGAGCGGAAGTTGCAGTGAGATGAAATTGTACCCACCGCACTCCACCTAGAAGACAGAGCAAGACTCAGTCTCGAAAAAAAATTGTGCTAAGTTTTACGGAAGATGCAAATATAAAGAGGACACAGCCTCTTTGTCAATTTGGCAGGCAGAACATTGTTAGTGCCATAACAGAAGGAAAAAAATGCCATGGGAGCTTATTCATTCACTAACCAAATACTTAATTGTATGTTGCACCTCAGGCACGTATGATAGGAGACATGTAGATGTCTAAGAGCCAGTCCTGATGTGAGAGATGAGAGAAATGCAAAAAGCAGAAAAAAAAAAGTGCTGTTAAAGTATGAAAATATACAGCTGTTTCTTTTTGTGGTCTCTCTCTTGACTAGTCATGGTGGTTTTTATTTGCTGTTAACTTATTAAATAAAATTAAAATGTTAAATTGTTGGCATGAATTTTATTGTTTATATTTTGCAATGCCAATTTAAATGCAAACATTAGGACATTTCACTTGTGGGCAAAAATCTCCAAAATTACACAATTTGTACTCCATTGCTTGTCCTGGGAGAGTGCCTTTAGCTGGTCAGAAGAGACAAACTTAAGCAAGATCAGGAAGCTTGGAAGGAAGATGAGAGCATCTCCAAAGCATCAGTTGGCTGAGGGGGCACTTGGGTATGGGAATACTCGTGCGGCCAGTATGGGCTCTTACAGGCACCCAAGGGCCCTGCTCTGTGGTTTGGGTACATTTGTGCTTGCTTGGGCCCAATGACTACGGAGTTTCTCCTCTCACTGGCCAAGGAAACTTTGTGCTGCACCCTCCCAGACAGAGGGCTAGGGTGGGGAGTTGCCAGGTGCCTTCCATTTCCTTGGGCCACCACCCCACAGTACATTGGTGGCCTCTAAATATCGTTAAAGCTCTGTGCCAGGATGTGCTCAGTGCCTAGATGAGGGTGAGCGAGAAGGCTGTCCCTTCCTCCCTGGACACTTCTCACTTGGAGTGAGAACAGCAGCCACCAAGTTCCATCCTGAGCTGCCACTAGGTGTCTGTGCTGGACCAGGAGCATATCCAAACTTGAGACCAGGCTGCTTCCCTGGTGAAGGGTGGTAGCAGCCACTGGACAGGGCACGTGAAAGAGAATAGAGGAGGAGACACGGTTGGGACGTGGGAGAGGGTGCCTGAGAACCCATTACACAGAGGCCCTTCCCACGGAGACAGGACTGTGCTTGGGCAGGTAGTTCCAAGACCCTGGCACATGCTGCATTGTTCTACCGGATTTCATTTACAAAACACAAGTTCAAAGATACAATAACTAAGAATTTCAAATTCCAGGACTTTGGGATCCTGGGGCAGGCAGATCACTTGAGCCCAAGAGTGAGAGAGCAGGATGGGCAATACATGGTGAAACCTCATCTCTACAAAACAAAACAAAACAAAATTAGCTGGGCACCTGCCTGTACTCCCAGCATGTATGAGGGGCTGAGGTCAGGGGATCACTTGGGCCGGAGAGTTCAAGGCTGCAGTAAGTCATGTTTACACCTCCACACTCTGACCTGAGTGATAGATTGAGATCCTGTCTAAAATAAAATAAAATAAATAAAATAAAATTTAAGAATTGCAAGGTGGTGGCTGCAGAGCATTGACCCTAAGTGTGGAGCCTATCTGAACTCCATGCCTTGTGGGACTGCATTGGTTGCAAACCCAAGGAGTCAGCTAGACTCTCAAGATCAGCTCTTTTGATGTTATTGTTTCCATTGTTTCCACAGCTGTGATGGCTCCGTCTCTCAGAGAAAACTGTTTTCTCTTTGTGCTAAGTTAGAAGTACAGCTAGCCTATAGGCTCTCTTTGCTTGAATTATAGTTCAAGAGACTAATTTTTAATGGTTTTTAAAGAGGTAATTTTCTTTACTTTTCTAAGGATGATCTCATCATCTTTTACGGTGGTTCCAAATTTGCTTTGGATGTAGATGCTGGTGTGTTGAAACCTCATGACAGCGAAATTCACATGAACATTGTAGGCAAGTATTGATTGCATACAGTCAAGGACTCAAGATGACTCTCGATAATCACTTAGCCACAAAAGAACATCCCATGATAGTTGCAGATACGCAGGCAACCCTTTGTGTTCAGATACAGTGTGCAGGGGAGCTTTGGCTGCTTATCATTTTCAGTGAGGCTGTGTGGGCCAGAGGTTAAGGTCACGGCACTTGGGAACTCAGAAGGTCTAGGACTGAGTTTTTCCTCTAGTGGTATGTGATTTAACCCCTTAAAGTTGCCTCATGTACAAAATGGGGAGTATGGTTTTGCCTTTTCTCATGGAGTTTTTATGAGAGTTAATGAAATAATACATAAGACATAGTATTTGATAGATGTAAACTTTATAACTCTTAATATGCAAGCATGAACAAAAAGTGAAGGAGGGAAAGTCTGCTTCTACAGTACTGTCTGATTTTTAGCACCCCGTCCTAGGGCCCTCAGTGCCCTCAGGCATTTCTGGGGTGCTGCAGCTGGTTAATTCCCTTCTTTGTAACAAACTTTAGCTTGTTACTTTCACCCTTGCTAAACACTATATGTGTTATGTCCCACTTGCTCAAGACCATTAAAAAAAGTTAACTGAGTAGACTGAACTTATTTCTTAGTTGGCCAGATCAGATTTCTATTTCAAACACTGAAGTAAGATACACGGAAGATAAAGTTCTAAAAGAGTAAATAGGTGTCTGGAAAATGATGAAGATGAAATAAAAGTAAAGTAAAAGCAGGAAGTGTTATCAAGGACTATCAGGTCACTCCAGATTTTAAGTTTCTTTGAGGGCATAAACTGGGGCTACAACATTTCTGTAATCATCAATATCCTTGGCACAGTGTCTCACTCACTTTAAGAGCTCCCAAAATTTGTAGAATTTACAGTGAATAGCGTTTGGCACCCAGGGCTCTGGAGGGAGTGGTCCGGAATGGAGTCTCGGCTGAATAAGCGATGGAAATAGACTGGAAGTTTAAGAGTCTGTATTGTCTCCTATTCTCTGAATGAAGCAGAAAGAGCTGAGCACTTCATAGCTTGGGCTGTATCCAGTTTCACCATAGCTGTGTAATCTTGGGCAAATAAGTTATGCCTTCTGAGCTGCAGTCTTCTCATCTCTCTTCTGTATGATGAGAATATAACCACCTCATGAAATTAATGTGTGCATTACGAGACCTCTCACAGTGCCAAGAACAAGGTAGGAAGCCAATAAATATTATCTTTCCAGTCAGCTTCCTCCCAACCTTTCCTTTCTTTCTACCTCCTAAAATTTCTATTCTGTTCTTGTCATGAAGAGTTAACCAAAAACTGCCACTGTTGGTCAGGGATATTATGAAAGAATGTTGATGCGCTATTGCAAAACCTCTGCACTGAATGAAAAACAATACAAGCATCTGTCCTTCTGGTGGTAGAGTGAGCAGCAACAACCTTGTGCATAAAGGGCAGCACTTTATTATATTTTGTTAAACCCAGAGGCGATAGGAAGACTTAGTAGGAGCATGGGTTTTGTGGTCAGATGGACGTGGTTTTTTCACATGTGCTTGCCATTCCAACCAGCTAAGTTACTTAACTTCTTTGTGCCAGGGTTTCCAAATCTGTGATATACCTACTTCATTTGTTCACTTGTTCATTCACACATTCTTTCCTGAGCACCTCCCACAGTCTGTGAAGGTGCTGGAAACAGTGACAATGACAGGCTTGCAGTTAGTGTGGGGTACAGAAAGCACACAAACTTGTGGGGTGCTGAAGGCTGAGGAAGAGTCAGGCGGTGGATGATGGTTAAAGATAGCAGAAACTGAGTGCGTGAAGGCCAAGAGATGAGATTCTGGAGCAGAGAATGTCAGTGTTGCTGAGGCATTTACCTCTGAGTGACGAATGAGTGATGAACGAGAGTTAAGTGCTAAGGATGAAGCAGCTGGATAGATTAGGAAGGGCCTTGAATGCCACTTTAAATTCAGAGTTCAACCATGACAGTACAGCTTCCTGAATTGTCTTTCTGATGAGACCAGAGGCCACTGGTACCCACTGAACATTCCCATCCAGAAGATTCAGTCACATTAGTATCCATTAATGTTCTATAATATTCTATTTAAACTTAATTAATATTAATATCCTTAAACCTAATTACTATTAAAAATATGTATTACCCTCTTATGAACTGAGGTGCCAGAAAACCTGCTTGGGGTGAAATGATGGGAAATGGGAAGCCATTTCAGGGTTCTAAGTTGGGAACCAACATAATCATACTTGCATTTAATGAAGATATAATAATATCTACCTCTGTGGAGTTCCAAATAATCTTCAGAATACTTAACTAAGTGAATTCTCATAACAAGTCTGAGTTAGAAAGTGTTATTTTTGCATTATGAAAATGAGCAAACCAATGCATATGGGAATTAATTTCCTAAGGTTACAGAATGGCATATAAGAGGGAGGGCTTAAATGTGAGTGAGCTCGGTCAGCCTGCTTTAGGGACTCTACTCAACAGAGGATTGCATGAGAACAATGGATTGGAGTCAAACAAGATGGGAGACAACTAGGGGGAGGTTGTTCTAATTCAGGCAAGAGATGATGTCCACTTGGGCTCCATACATTTGTTCAGAGAATTAAATATGATAAGTGCTTAAGGCACCTATTTTAGTTTCTACTATATGGTAGGTGGTAAAAAATGAGAATTTTCCAACGCATATATGGAAAATTCGTATATGAAAGATGCATATTCCAGATTAGTGGAGAAGGCAGGGTATATAAGGCTGCTATAACAAAGTACCACAAATTGGGTGGATTAAACAACAGGAATTAATTGTCTCACAGTCTGGAGGCTAGATGTCTGGAATTAAGGTGGTGTAAGTCTGCTTCTTTCTGAGGACCATGAGGGAAGGATCTGTCACTCCTCACTTTGCCTTGTAGGTGACTGCCTTCAGGTTTACACCACGTTCTCCTGTATGGGTTATCTGTCCCTACATTTCCCCTTCTTAGAAAGACATTAGTCATATTATTTTAGGGCCCACTGTAATGACCTCACTTTAACTTGATTATCTCTTTAAATACCTCATGTCCAAATCAAGTTATATTCTGAGATACTGGGCATTAGCACTTCAATATATAAATTTTGGGGGATGAAAATCAATTCATAGTACAAACATTCTTAAAAATGGCAGCACAAAAATTGGCCATCATATGCAGAAAGAAAATCTAGATTCTTCACATCGTATTAAAAATCATTATCTTAAGGACTTAAGTGTGAATGACAGAAATGGTAAAATATTTAGAAAATATATAGTAAAATATATTTATAATCTAGTATGTGGAAGGACTTTTAAAATGCACACCAAAAATGCTGAAATATAACATGAAAGATGGGGTTTAAAATATTTAAATGTGATTGAGGACTGTAAAAAATCAAATAATTATTTATTGAGGACTGTAAAAATAAGAGAGCATTAAGAAAATGAAAAAGCAAGCTGTAATTTGGGTAAAGATATTTGAAAAACATAATTTATAAGGGATTAGTACTCAGAACATGTAAAGAATCAATAAGACAACCCAACAAAAACTGGACAAAAGAGAACAGACATTTCATAGATGAAAAAACAAGAATGCAGAGAAATGTAATTTATGTCTACTATGTGATATTTCATAATCATCTGGTTGGTAAAAATTAAAAAGCTAGACAAATTCGAGCATTGTTATGAATGTGAATGAAGGAGAACTCACATATACAGCTTGAGGGAATGTGAATTAATACAACAGCTTAGCATTATCTTGTAAAGTAGAACTCTATGACTCAGTATTTTCACTCTAGGTATACATTCTATAGAAACTCTTCCACAAGATGATGGGCGCAAGACCACTTATAATAGAATATTTCATAAGAACAAAACTTGGGAAAATAACTTCATAGCTATTAACAGAGTATTATTTTAAAAATTTGAATGTCCTAACATTGGGATATTATAGAACTTTGTAAATGAGTAAACTACTACTGCATATATCAATATACAAGCATTTAAAAATCTTGCATAAAAAAAGCTAGTTGCAGAACATTTACAAACCAAAATAATACATTGGCTCATCTGCATATTTATATAACAAAACAACATAAAAATACAAAAGAGTTATGACACAATTCAGGATAGTGGTTATCTGGGGGAAAGATATAGAAAATAAAATGGAGCGAGAGGCATATAGGCAGATGTAATATTGGTAATGTTCTAATATAGTCCTTGCTATGGACTGAATTGTGACCATTCCAAAAAAAAAAGATTTTTTGAACTCCTAAGCCCTGAAATCTCAGAATGTGACCTTATTTGGAATTAGGGTAGCTGCAGATATAATTAGCTAAGATCAGGTCATACCAGAGTAGCATAGACCCCTGATCCAACATGACAGAGGTCTTTATAAGAAGACAGCTATGTGAAGACAAAACCACATGGAGAGGGTTATGTGTAAATTAATGAAGAAATTGCAGTCATTCCTCTACAAGCCTAACCATGTCAAAGATCTCCAGAAAATCACCACAAGCTAGGCAAAGGCATGGAATAGATGTTCCCTCATGGTTCTCAGAAAGAGCCAATCCTGCCGACACCTTGACTTCTGGCCTTCAGGCTTTAAGACAATACATTTTTGTGGTTTAAGCTGCCTAGTTTATAGCATTTTGTTACAGCAGTCTTAGAAATTGAATACAGTTCTTAAATAAAGTGGCAGGTTCATGATGTTTATTTTATAATTTATAACTCACAAATGTGTAGGCATATCACTTTTTATGTTTCAAATAGTTACATAATAAAAATGAAAAGACAAAAATTATTGTAATTATTTTCATCACTATGAAACTGTGGCATGTATCCACTATTAATCTTTAATTTTTTTAAGACAAGTTCTCACCGTGTTACCCAGGCTGGAGTGCAGTGGCACAATCATGGCTTACTACAGCCTTGGCCTTCCAGGCTCAGGCAATCCTCCAACCTCAGCCTCCCAACTAGCTGGGACTATAGGCGTGTGCCACCACACCTGGCTAAGTTTTGTATATTTGTTGTAGAGATGGGGTTTCATCATGTTGCCCAGGCTGATCTGGAAATACTATGGAGAGTTGAAGATGCTTGGAACTTCTATGCTCAAGCCGTCTGCCTGCCTTGGCCTTCCAAAGTACTGAGATTATAGGCAAGAGCCATTGTGCCCAGCCTTCACTATTAATCTTGATGGCAAATCCCGATAAAGCTTTTCTAGGCAATTTTATCAAAACTATAAAAATCAACTTCCAGAACTCCTCTTGATTTTTATGGAGCTTTTGTCTCAACCTCAGTGACATGGAGTCCCTGTTTCTCTGACTGTTATTACAGTGTGCCCATGTTCTGAGAGAAGTGTCCTGCCTGTCATCCTGAACGACGGTGATTGGCAAGCACACACCTGTCATGGCATGTTATCTTCTTACAGACAGGCTGACATCAGCTCTGCCTTTATTTAACACAAAAAGGACATCTAAAATCATATCAAGATTTCCAGCTTGCATGTTACAAAAATAAGTGTTTTCTCCTAGCCTAGAAGCCACACCAGAACAGAGGCTAAGATGTACTTATTCATACAACTGTGTTTCTGCCTCCTAGAAATGGAGTGTGGCACAAAGTAGATGCTCAATGAATCTGCTGAAGAGTATATGAATGAATAGTTCTATTAGTGTCCACTTCTTTGGAACAACACATCCTGCACTACTTTTCAGAAGGATTTATCAGGCATCTTCCACTTTCCACAATATTTTGGGTTGTTAGTTCCTCTCAGCTGTAGATTCCCCAGTTCTTTTTTATATAAGCACTCAATGCTTGTCTTTGGGTGCTTCGAATAGGGATCAGATTTGGGGCCCATAAGACCAGACACACATTTGTATGTGAGTTTTTTTTTCCTTTGGAAGGTAGTTATTTATTCTTCCTTATAGACTAGTAACATGCAGAGAAGGTATGTAGGTGTTTTAGACTCTTTAATTAATGCTCAGGTGAAATGTGTGTTGATTAAGGAATGGGTTCTGAAAAAGGAACACCAAGAATACATACAAGGTAGATATTGTTCTGAAATGGGATTTATCTAGTACTTTGAAAAAGAAATTCATATTGTTTTGAATATATTACATAATGAATGTTACAATTTGACATTATATTAACGGGATTTTTTTTTTAAACCTAGTAGCTAGAGCACCTGATATTAGTGAAATGCTTCAGTGAGAGCGTGAGGATTTTCAAAGTCCTGAACTCTAATACTGGAAATGTGGACTACAGCATTTATTAATTCAAGCAACATTTGATGAGTGGCCTGGCATTGTCCTAGGTGAGAATGAAGAGATGAACAAAACTTCTG
Source organism: Saimiri boliviensis (assembly GCF_048565385.1). Classification (NCBI taxonomy): domain Eukaryota; kingdom Metazoa; phylum Chordata; class Mammalia; order Primates; family Cebidae; genus Saimiri; species Saimiri boliviensis. The sequence continues at coordinate 76,291,094 of NC_133459.1, forward strand.
CAGTAATTCACTTCAGTTGGAGAGACACATGTAAACCAACAATTGCAATGTCATGCTATTCATCATTTAAGGACAGAAGAGGAGGTGGGGCCAAGATGGCCAACTAGAAACAGCAGCTAAGCCTTTTGAGCTCCTTGGGAGAGGGGCAGCGACCAGCACTGGGATTCACAGCTGCCTAACACACTAAACTTCCTAGGTGGGGGAAGGGCAGCATCCATCTCCATAGCTCCACACCACACGTTTTCCCTCCTGGAGCCAGTGAGGCTGGATGTCTTGGTCCCAAAAGGTATCCCCAACAGCCTAACACCAGCTGTGCCAGAGTGCCTCTTCAGGCCTGACCCTGACTCATCCTTCCTTACTGGTTGGGGATTCTTGCAGGAACTCCAAAAATTTCAACTAGAGGCTAAGGGATAGAACCTGGATCTCCCTTGGCCTGAGCCCCTAGGGGAAGGGTTGGCTGCAGTCTCTGTGGACCACCAAACTTAGCCTTTCCTCCTGGTAGTTCTGAGGAATGTGGGCAGCCCAGAGAAGTGGGTTTCCTCCTAGCTAAACACACCCACTCCACCAAAGGACAGTCAAAGTGCTTCCTTAAATGGGTCCTGTTCCATGTGCCACCCAACTATGTGAGACCCTCCAACAAGGGTTGTCAGACACCCTATAAAGGAGAGATCCTACTGGCATCAGGTTGGTGACTCTTGAGATCAGAGATCCAAGAAGAAGGAGCAGGCATCCATCTTTGCTGTTCTTCAGCCTCCTTAAGTGATATCTCTAAGCATGGGAGTGAACCAGATGAATAGGGCCTGACCTACGGCAGAGGGACCTAACTACTGAAAGAAAAACAAACAGAAAGCAACAACAACAGCATCATCAGCAACAAAAAACTCCCCACGAAAACCCCATCCCAGAATCAGCAGCTGCAAAGATTGAAAGTAGACAAACTCATGAAGATGAGGAGGAATTAATGAAAAAACACCAAAAACCCCAAAGGCCACAGTACCTCTTCTCTTCCAAATGATTGCAACATCTCCAGCAAGGCACAGAACTGGACAGAGGATGAGACAGACTAATTGACAGAAGTAGGCTTCAGAAGATGGGGAATAAAAAACTATGCTGAGCTAATGGAGCATGTTTTAACCCAATGCAAAGAAGCTAAGAACCTTGATAAAAGGTTAATGGAACTGCTGAATAGAATAAAAAGTTTACAGAGGAACATAAATAACCTGATAGAGTTCAAAAGAACTGAAATCATAACAGTCTCTCAGACTACAGTGCAATCAAATTAAAATTCAGGATTAAGAAACGCACTCAAAACCACACAATTACATGGAAACGGAGCAACCTGCTCCTGAATTACTCCTTGGTAAATGATGAAATTAAGGCAGAAATCAAGAATTTCTTTGAAACTAATTAGAGCAAAGAGATAACCTACCAGAATCTCTGGGACACAGCTAAAGCAGTGTTAAGAGGGAAATTTATAGCACCAAATGCCTATATCAGAAAGCTAGAAAGATCTCAAATGGACACCCTACCATCACAATTTTAAAAAGCTAGAGAGGCAAGGGCAAACTAATTCAAAAGCTAGCAAAAGAGCAGTATACAAGAAATAACTAAGCTCAGAGCAGAATTGAAGGAGATAGAGACACAAATAATGCTCCAAAAAAATCAATAAAATCCTGGAGCTGTTTTTTTTTTAACAAAATAAGATACACTGCTAGCTAGACTAATAAAGAAGAAAAGAGAGAAGAATCAAATAGATGCAACAAAAATGACAAAGGGAATATCACCACTGACCTCACAGAAATGCAAACTACCATCAGAGAATACTACAAACACATTTATGTAAATAAACTAGAAAATTTAGAAGAAATGGATAAATTCCTGGACACATATACCCTCCTACAACTGAACCATGAAGAAGTCAAATCCCTGAATAAACTAATAACAAATTCTGAAATTGAGGCAGTAATTAATAGTGTATCAATTAAAAAAGGCCCAGGACCAGATGGAGCCACAGCCAAATTCTACCAGAGGTACAAAGAGGAGCTGGTATCATTTCTTCTGAAATTATTCCGAATAATTCAAAAGGAAGAACTCCTCCCTAATTCATTTTATGAAGCTAGCATCATCCTGATACCAAAACTGGGCAGACACACACACACACACACACACACACACACACACACACAACTTAGGAGTTCAAGACCAGCCTGGTCAACATGGTGAAACATTGTCTCTACTAAAAACACAAAAGGTAGCCAGATGTGGTGGCATGTGCCTGTAGTCCCAGCTATTAGGGAGGCTGAGGTTGGAGAATTATTTAAACCTGGGAGGCAGAGGTTGCAGTGAGCTGAGATTTCACCACTGCACTCCAGCCTGGGTGATGGAGTGAGCTCTGTCTCAAAAAAAAAAAAAAAAAAAAGGAAAAGGAAAGGAAAGAAAAAAACTTTAGGCCAATATCCCTGATGAACGTCGATGCAAAAATCCTGAATAAAATACTGGCAAGCCAAATCCAGCAGCACATCCAAAAACTTATCCACCATGTTCAGGTTGGCCCCATTCCTGAGATGCAAGGATGGTTCAACATATGCAAATCTATAAACGTAACTCATCACATAAACAGAACCAATGACAAAAACCATATGATTATCTCAATAGATGCAGAAAAGACCTTTGATAAAATTAAACATCTCTTCATGTAAAAAGTGCTCAATAAACTAGGTATTGATGGAACATATCTTAAAATAATAAGAGCTATTTATGACAAACCCACAGCCAATATATTGAAAGGGCAAAAGCTGGAAGCATTCCCTTTGAAAACCAGCACACGACTGGTAAGCCCTGTCTCACCACTCCTATTCAAAATAGTATTGGAAGTTCTGGCCAGAGCAATCAGGCAAAAGAAAGAAATAAAGGGTATACAAATCGGAAGACAGGAAGTCAAATGATCTCTCTTTGTTGATGACATGATTTTGTATTTAGAAAATGCCATTGTGTCAGCCCAAAAACTTCTTAAACTGATAAGCAACTTCAGCAGTCTCAGGATACAGAATCAATGTGCAAAATTACAAGCATTTCTTTATACCAACAATAGAAAAGCAGAGAGCCAAATCATGAAAGAACTCCCATTCATGGTTGCTACAAAGAGAATAAAATACCTAGGAATACAGCTCACAAGGGATGTGATGGACTGCTTCAAGGAGAACTACAAACCACAGCTCAAGGAAATAAGAGTGGACACAAACAAATGGAAAAATATTCCATCGTCATGGGTAGGAAGAATAAATATTGTAAAAATGGTCATACTACCCAAAGTAGTTTATAGATTCAGTGCTATTCCCATGAAACTACCATTGATATTCTTCACAGAATTAGAAAAAAACTACTTTAATTTTATATGGAATCAAAGAAGACCCCATATTGCCAAGACAATCCTAAGCAAAAAGAACAAAGCTGGAGGCATCACACTACCTGACTTCAAACTATACTGCAAGGCTACAGTAGCCAAAACAGCATGGTATTAGTACAAAGACAGACATATAGACCAGTAGAACAGAACAGAGACCTCAGAAATAACACCACACATCTACAGCCATCTGATCTTTGACAAATCTGACAAAAACAAGCAATGAGGAAAGGATTTCCTATTCAATAAATGGTGCTGTAAAAACTGGCTAGCTGGAAAAACTGCAGAAAGCTGAAACTGGACCCCATTTCTTATACTTTATACAAAAATTAACTCAAAAGTGATTAAAAACTTAAATGTAAAACCTAAAACTGTAAAAACCCTAGAAAAAAACGTAGGCAATACCATTCAGGACATAGGCATGGGCAAAGACTTCATAACAAAAATGCCAAAAGCAATTGCAACAAAAGTCAAAATAGACAAATGGGATCTAATTAAACCAAAGGGCATTTGTACAGCAAAAGAAACTATCGTCAGAGTGAATAGGCAATCTACAGAATGGGAGAAGATTTTTGCAACCTGCCCATCTGACAAAGGTCTAATATTCAGAATTTACAAGGAACTTGACACATCTACAAGAAAAAAACAAATGACCGCATCAAAAAGTGAGCAAAGTACATGAATAACCACTTCTGAAAAGAAGACATTTACACAGCCAACAAACATGAAAAATGTTCAATATCACTGATCATTAGAGAAATGCAAATCAAAACTACAATGAGATACCATCTCATGCCAGTTAGAATGGTGATAATTAAAAGATCAAGAAACAATAGATGCTGGTGAGGCTGTGGAGAAATATAAATGCTTTTACACTGTTGGTGGGAATGTAAATCGGTTCAACCATTATGGAAGACAGTATGGTGATTCCTCAAGGATCTAGAACCAGAAATACCATTTGATCCAGCAATCTCATTACTGCGTATACACTCAAAAGAATACAAATCATTCTACTATGAATACACACGCACACATAACGTTTATTGCAGCACTATGTACAGCAGCAAAGTCATAGAACCAACCCAAATGCTCATCCGTGGTAGACTGGATAAAGAAAATGTGGTACATATACAGCATGGAATACTATGCAGCCATAAAAAGGAATGAGATCCTGTCCTTTGCAGGGACACAGATGAAGCTGGAAGCCATCATCTTAAGCAACACAGGGACAGAAAACCAAACACCACATGTTTTCACTCATAAGTGGGAGTTGAGCAATGAGAACAAATGGACACAGGGAAGGGGTCAATGTGCACCAAGGCCTGTTGGGGGATAGGATGCAGGGAGAGGGAACTTAGATGATGGGTCAATAGGTGCAAAAATATCATGTTTTTCAAAAAGAAAAAAAAGAATAAAATTATATACACACTCACATACTTAAAAAAAGGAAAGAATAGTACTCTGTGTCATTCATATTTTCAGTACAGCTTATTACATAATTGTTCTTTGGATACCGGCCATTCATGTATAATATTTCTCTAGGCACTAGGTTATCTAACCAGAATGTTTAATTTTCTCATCATAATTAACAGTTTAGTTTACAAGTTATGAAGATTTCATTAAAAAAAAATCCTACAGAAGAAAACTATAGTCATTCTTTTCTGCAGTTAATGGCTAATTTATTTTATGCCACTTTTGCATTTTTTGGTTCCTTCTAATTTTCAGGAATTTAGAGATTCCTTTTATGTTAGAATGGGGAAACAGGGTTCATTTCCGTGTGGCCTTGATTTTTCACATATGTAGTGGCAACATTTCACAACAATAAAAAGAACGAAAGTCAGTAATAGATTCACATAAGTGTTTAGCTAGAAAAATGAGACATACTTAATGGATATGTGTCAAAGCAATATTAGCTAGAAGCAATTACAGAATAAAATGGCTAAAATCATAATCCTAATGAAAAAATATATTTCTTTACTTCATCATAAATTTATCTCCATGAAATTAGATGCACATCTCTTGGGGTATACATATCACTAGAAATTCTCTCACCAGTGGACTTCTAAAATCACCAACATGTTACTAATTTCTTATCTGCAAGTGTTCTTCAAGAAGGTATCTCACCTGTTTCCCTTTTCACATTCCTTAGAAAGCTGGAAACAGTCCCAGTCCTCTGTGTGACAGTGAACCCTAAGGCTATGAGTGTTTTCATTTACAACACTGGGATTGAATACCATTTTTTTTTTTTTTTTGAGACGGAGTTTCACTCTTGTTGCCCAGGCTGGAGTGCCATGGTGCGATCTCAGCTCAAGGCAACCTCCTCCTGGGTTCAAGCAATCTTCTCCCTCAGCCTCCCAAGTAGCTGGGATTACAGGCATGCACCATCGTGCTTGGCTATTTTTTTTTTTTTTTAAAGTAGAGACGGGTTTTCGGGTTTTCTCCGTGTTGGTCAGGCTGGTCTCGAACTGCCGACCTCAGGTGATCTGCCCGGCTTGGCCTCCCAAAACGTTGAGATTACAAAGGCGTGAGCCACTGTGCCCGGCTGAAAACCTCTTTTTAACTCCCTGGAGATATTTGCCACACAAAGCTCTCCCTCAAACACACAACCTCTTTCTACCTGGTGCCTTTATGCATTTGGAGCTGGACTTGGAATGAATTGTCTGCAAGCTACCGTCTGACAGCCCTAACACATAATCTTGGGCTTTCCTCTGCTCTCCAGACGCCTGTCTTGCATCCTCAGAGATGTCTTGGGGATAAAAATGAGTTTAAAACAAAACTTTCCTTAGCTGCTCCAGCGGCTGAGCGCAGAGCGCCGTGCCCTCTTCTCTCCCAGTTCTGCTCTGTACCCGTGAAAAAGGGGGCGGAGAGGAGAGAGAAGAGGAAAAGGCGGAGGTCACTCGCGCGCCTCATCTCGCCCAGGCTTCGAGCGAGCTCAGCTAGGTGCAGAGGGATCCTAGGAGCCAAGCGTCCCCGGCAGGTTCCGGGCTAAGGGAACGAGTGAGCGGAGGGGTCCAGCGGTGGGTCCACAGCCCGCGCCCGCCCAAGCAGGATCTCCGCGCTGCGCTCGGTGGAACTTAAAGCAGCGGTGGCGCCCGGCGCGCCATGGCACACCGAGCGGCTCGCTCTTCTGCTCCACAGAGAGCCCGACTGGCGGCCTGGGATGACAAGGTAACCACCCCTCCAGAGGCTGATCCCAACGCATTGGCCTCAGGATGCTTATCCAGACCCACGTTTAACCAACCCATCCCCCGGGACACCCGGGCGCATCTTCTGCAGGCGGCTCCTGGCACGGAGTTTGGACCAGATTCCCTAAGCTAGGGAGACGCGTAAAGAAGGATACTCGGGCTAACCCGTCCCCATTCTGAGCTGTTTGGATGGGGAGAGGGTAGAAAGGGTCTCAGAAGAGGGAAATCGGCAGAGATCCCGCTTCTCGCTGCTGCAGGGTTCACTGCGGGCGGCACTTAGAGTTCCGACCCGGGCGTCTCCTCACTCTGGGTCCCCGGGATAAGAGAGAAACAGCCCTCTGGCGTTTGAGCAATTGCAGAATGTTTCAGCGAGTTTGTTAATTTGGAGAGGATGTTGTGAGGACAAGCCGAAGGGCGACGGGGGTAGTAATGGGCTAAAGTCGAGCTGTGAGTAAGACTTGGAGGAGGCCACCGTCCTGGGGAAAGCCTAGGCAGTCCCAGTCAGACGGGGCACAGGAAAAGCTGGCTCTGGAATTTGCAGCCTCCGGGAAAACTAGCTGCTCGGGAAACGCCAATCGAATTAGCTCGGAGCAGAGTGGTTGTGGCCTTGTGTATCCAGTGTCTGTGACTCAGGCTTCAGCCCTCTAGGGAAAGAGTGACAAGTAAATACTTGGCCTTGGATGTTGCTACTCTGAAGCTGTAATTGGACAGTATCTTGGCCGAGATGCACAGAGTGAGCATGGCCTGCCCACTTCCCCATCGTGAATCAGAATTTCTGCACAGGGGCAGCTAGACCAGAAAATCTTCCTAGAGACTTATCACTCTGCTTTCCATAGGTTCACTGTGTGTGTGGTTTGCTGTTATTTGATTTAGGCTTAGAAACATATTCAGAAAATCTGAGTTTAACATCTATGAACTTGCTGTTCCCCTTTCAAAGTTTGGAGATTGTTATCTCTGCCTGACAAGCAGGACATTCAACTGAGAAATAATCTTCAGTTTGGGGACAAAGCCCACCAGAGGAAAGAGCAGACACTTTAAAAGGTCTGGTTTTTGTTTGTTTGTTTGCTTTAATAGACTGTTATGATTTAAAAAACCTCATTAGGTTTAAACCTAATCTTGGCAGCGATTTTGTAAAACTGGAAAGTTTTAAGGTGTCAGTGAAGTGGGGTGGGGGTGCATTCAGGAGGAGGTGCTCATTTGCAGATGGGCCACAGAAGTTCACCAATGGGTCTCAATTTCGACAGCTTCTTTACCTTGAAAATGAAATGTAGAACCACAGGCAGATATGAGCTGCTTTCAGTATGATGCAACCTTGCTTCTAATAGGCCAGATGAAACCTATTCCACCACAGGATGCTGGGGCACGGCAGTCATAAACGTCAGATGAGCAGTTCATAATTCCTCTCTCTTTATCCTACAGATGTCTGGACTGCAAGCTTGCACAGTTTTGAGAGGGAGATGACTTGAGCGGTTGGCTTTTATCTCCACAACAATGTCTATGAACAATTCCAAACAGCCAGTGTCTCCTGCAGCTGGGCTTCTTTCAAACACAACCTGCCAGACAGAAAACCGGCTTTCAGTATTTTTTTCAGTAATCTTCATGACAGTGGGAATCTTGTCAAACAGCCTTGCCATTGCCATTCTTGTGAAGGCATATCGGAGATTTAGACAGAAGTCCAAGGCATCGTTTCTACTTTTGGCTAGTGGCCTGGTAATTACGGATTTCTTTGGCCATCTCATCAATGGGACCATAGCAGTATTTGTGTATGTTTCTGATAAAGACTGGATCCGCTTTGACCAATCAAATGTCCTTTGCAGTATTTTTGGTATCTGCATGGTGTTCTCTGGTCTGTGCCCACTTCTTCTAGGCAGTGTGATGGCCATTGAGCGGTGTATTGGAGTCACGAACCCAATATTTCATTCTACGAAAATTACTTCCAAACATGTGAAAATGATGTTAAGTGGTGTGTGCTTGTTTGCTGTTTTTATAGCTTTGCTGCCCATCCTTGGACATCGAGACTATAAAATTCAGGCATCGAGGACCTGGTGTTTCTACAACACAGAAGATATTAAAGACTGGGAAGACAGATTTTATCTTCTACTTTTTTCTTTTCTGGGGCTCTTAGCCCTTGGTGTTTCATTGTTGTGCAATGCTATCACAGGAATTACACTTTTAAGAGTTAAATTTAAAAGTCAGCAGCACAGACAAGGCAGATCTCATCATTTGGAAATGGTCATCCAGCTCCTGGCGATAATGTGTGTCTCCTGTATTTGTTGGAGTCCATTTCTGGTAAGAGCCTGAAGTTTTGACTTCTACTTTCTTGGGTTAATCCATGTTCAATTCCAGGTTATCTTTTTTGAAGTTGTTAGTTTGGAATTTCAGTCTTTTAAATGCTAAGACTGACCCTTATTCAACATTTATTTCAGCACTCAGCTCTGGCTTGGAATGACACATATGGTTATTTTCCCATAAGCCCTGAAGTGAAAGAAATGTGTTGCTAAATAATTCTAACCACAGTGTTAATTGCTTGCAGAGCAATGTAGTTCTTACAGAATTTACATATTTTTAACACACTGAATATGATTATTTCTAAAATGTGAACAAAATGACCAACTGTAAAACAGCATTGGAACAGATTGCAGTTAGCCTTGGTAAGTCTTGATAGAAAGTCACATGGACTTTTCATTAGTAGACAGGGCATATTAGCTACTGGGTTCTCCGAAGCACGCAATGACAGGAACTGCAAAGGTTGGTGATGAATTGAAATAGCTGAATAGTTCAGGTGTACTGCATAGATAGTTCAAGTGAAGAAATCAGTAGTTCACTAATTCAGGAACAATGCCATTAGTCCAGGAAGAGGTATGTTCAACAGGAAGTCCAGAGATTCTTTCCTTTTCGTTTCATTCATTTAAAATTTTAAGTTAGCCAGCATCTGTTTGTGATAGCTTGATATTTTAATTTGGAAATGAAAGCTAAAGTGAAGCTATTAGAAACAAACATAAATCATGTCACCTTCCAGATAGAAGACAAAAATCATATTTATGTTAGATAAGTATGACCTTAACTCCTTCCAACATTTTGCTTTATAAGAAGTTACAACATGCCATGAAAGGAAAAAAAAAGCCTTCTGTAGGGGGCAAGTGACAACAAAGATTGTTTTTTCTTTCCCCTTGTCTGTAACAATAAGTGGGAAAGCATCCAGAGATGGCAGTACAGGTGATGGCAAGGTGGAAGTGAGACAAAGGTAGAGGTAAGACAACTTACTATTGTCTTATTAAGACAACTTATTGTCAACTGAGGAGGCCTTAGGTGAACCCAATAAGAGTCTGATCTGTGATTATAGTATAGTTGCATGAACTGAGTAACTGGTTGTACCCTAACTACCTGATCTGCTAGAATGAAGATGCTTGTTACTAATGCAGTTTTGTTAGGCTCTGAAGAGGCTCATTGCCCAAGAATAGTTGCTCTGAAGTTTTTTTATTTTCATTTTTGAGAGGGAGTCTCACTTTGTCACCCAGGCTAGAGTGTAGTGGTGTGATCTTGGCTCACTGCAGCCTCTGCCTCCTGGGTTCAAGCAATTCTCCTGCCTCAGTCTCCTGAGTAGCTGGGATTACAGGCACATATCATTATGCCTGGCTAAACTTTGTATTTTTAGTAGAGACATGGTTTCACCGTGTGGGCTAGGCTAGTGTTAAACTCCTGACCTTGTGATCCACCCACCTCGTCCTCCCAAAGTGCTGGGATTACAGGCTTGAGCCACCATGCCTGGCCCACTAGTGCAGTTTTAATTAATGATCCAGATGATTTTGATACATATAAAAGTTTGTGACAGCTGCTATTGCAGACAGATTCTACAATAGAGTTGGGTTTATTTTACAAAGGGAGTTCTACTTTTCTAATATTTTAAAAATTTCTCTTCATATAATTGAATTTCTATTCATATTGCCTCACAACCTGAATTTGGCTTCTTGAATTGTTAAGTCATTAAAATTTTTTTGTGTCTGTTGTTCCTGAGTTGGCCAGGTCATAAGAACATACCCAAGGGGAGAGTGAGTCTATCCATGGAAAGTCTACCTTTGGAGGCCTGCTTATTGTCAACTGAGGAGGCCTTAGGTGAACCCAGTAAGAGTCTGATCTGTGATTATAGTATAGTTGCATGAACTGAGTAACAGAAACCATTTCTAACAACACTGGAACCATTTCACTGTTCATTTTTGAGGAGGTTAATGTATGCCACTCAACAACAACAAAAAATTCCCTGGGTGTAATGCTTTTTAATTTTTCTGTAGTTAACTTCTGAAATAAAGTAGCTTTTTAAACTAAAAAGTGAGTCTGAGTGAGTTGAAATGAATTTAGGGTTTGTGAAAGAAATATAAAGAAAGCGAGAAAAGAAGAGGTGAAAAATGTTTAAATCAATTTTACAGTGAAGGTTGTGTCTCTGGAGAATACTTCAAAACAGTGAAATGGTGAAGTATTAGTAAATGAGAGACATAATCTGGACAACTAAGGTGATCACCTGTATTTTGTTTTTTTAATTATTCTGAGGCATCTTAAAAATTCTGTTTAACTACTGGGTTTTGACTTTGAGGAATAGGAGTGATAGACTCACTCCTGCATGACTATGGAAGGAAGCAAAATTTCACACTCTTGTTAGGATATTTTGAATTTATGTTTTCCCCTAATTTCCATTCCTGGATTTTTGGTTTCCTTCCTTGTTAGAATAAATATTACAATTTAATTCATATTTTGAACACATTTCCTAGTGGAAACAAATTTTCATTTCCACAAAACATTTTCTGAGGTCCATTTTCTCTTTATGAATTATTGATGTATCCATGACACCAATGTATCAATGCTTTTAGCATGAAGATTATCTCTGTGTTAGATGGATAGTAGATACACTGCAGATATTACTTAATGGGCTGATATTTTGAATTGTCTTAAGCATTCTTTGCAATCCTGATTTCTTTTATGGAGATGTGAGTCTTCATGAAAATTTCTGACTAAAAGATTTCTTCTGACCTTTGGTGGTCTGGACACAAGTACCTTGGTGATTAAATTAAGGTACTCAGGTATAAATAACCTTATAAAAATGCAGGCTTGAGAATCCCAAAATAACATTCAGTACTGATATTTCAGTTGAAAATTTTCTTTTTCTCTCTTTTATATCTAGGCAGATTGTAATAGATATTAATACTGAGGCATCATTTTCCTGCCCACCTTGTATTTTAAAAAGTTTCTGATTTTTAAAAATACTTCTGAACCCAAGCTTCTAGATTCCCATAGATGTACTATAATCATGGCAGCTTCTGGGTCAATGCCCTATTTGATATCATGTGCCTTTTTTCTCTGATTAAGTGGGAATTGTTGGATTTGTATTTGAATGAACATTTGCACACTCTTTGACCAGTGTTCACAGTCATTTTCAAGTCTCTAACTGGAACGAAGGTAGAGGTACATACACTAACAGGAGGAAATGAGTAAGGTGCAGATGATGGTGTCTGTGCTTGACAGGAACTACTGCATCAAAACTTATCAATAGTAGCATAACTTCTGAAACCACTTAAATTTATAAATTGGAATTTATATTGATGTTTATGTCAAATGTGATACTATTAATTTGTTGAGTTTTAATCAACAAAGGTAAAAATGATGAAGATGTTTGAATTCTCTTATTTTAATAGACTTTATTTTACTTTTTTGAGTAGTTTTTGGATTTATAGGAAAATGAGTAGAAAGCACAGAGAATTTACAAATACTCCCTCTCCCTTCCCCACTTCATCACCTTTATTATTAATATTTTGCTTTGGTGTGGCATATTTGTTAAAATCAATGAGCCAACACTGCTATATTATTATTAACTAAAGTTTGTAGTTTACATTAGGGCTCTCTCTTTGTGTTGTACACTCCATGGGTTTTTAAAATGTTGAATGACATATGTCCACCATTACAGCATGCAGAATAGTTTCCTTACCCTAAAAATCCCCTGCGGCTTAAAAAAAATTTAATGTGTTTTATTTTTCCAAGGTGAGATAATGTGCTTTTTTCCTCCTCGTAATTGAAATGTAGAAATGCAGTAGAAACATAACATTTGTTTAAAATATAACTTGTTAATGACTTAAATTTTTACAGTATCTGTGTTTTATAGTTTCAAACATGGTTAATTCATTCACATTCATTTAATAACAATGCTAACTGAAAAATACAGGGAACTACAATGGACACTTATTATCTCACAGTTCCATTTAGCAACAAGTTAATTCTAAACATCTTTGAAAGTGAAACAACAGTTATAAAATTGTCTCATGTTCTTCCTAGATGAATCACTTTTCCTTAATACACAAACCTTGAACACATTCTCTTGATGTTTCTCTTGTGAGGGGGGATAAAAGAGATTCACCAGCACTTTCAAGTAACATTTTCTAAATATTCTTTTGTTTCTACTTTTATATGAGTAATGATTCTTTTTAATTCTCCAATTCTAGAATATGCAACCCTAAGAGGAATTAATTATTAGTGCTATGTGTAGTTCACCTGTTTGGCAGAGCAATAAATACTTGTTGACTGATTGACTGTAACTTAAGTAGTATGAATGTCAAAAGATTGGAAATGATTGACCAGAATATGGATTCTGAGTTTTGGACGTTAACAGCCAAGCAAACACTGAGACCAAATTGTAATTTTAATCTGTTCCCTAATCAGCAACTGTAGACTTAGAACGCTATTAAACTTCAGCTGTCTTTTACTAGAAGGACATATGTTTGTTTTACCTTCTCTTCAGAGATACAGAATAATTTTGAATTGGAAAGAGAAATATAAAGTACATGAGGAGCAAAATGATTTCCTATGTAGGTGACTTTACCCAAGAAATGTGTTATCTTGCAAGTGTAGAGTTGGACCTTGAGTTTCCTACAGTTACTGTTATGCTAATATTTCTAGTCAACATAGTTAAACATTGTTTGGTCACTAAGGTGTTTGTCAGATACAGATCAAAGAACTGGGTGGCTAATTGAACTTTGACTGAAATTACAAAAGGTATTGGCTTCCTAATGACCAGATCTTAAAGGGCTAATGACAAATGACGGAATAACATGAAATCATAGCACACTGTGACTCTCAGTGAAGATTATTTTCTTTGGAAGGCTGATCCCCATCCTTAATATTTAAGAACGGTGTAATGGAAATCTATGTATGTGTCTTGTGCACTTGCCTCAATACCCAAAGGATGGTGAATGGATGTAGATTTATATGTTTTAAGTGAAGAGATAATGTTGAAAATTGCACCTGTATATGTGTGCATGTACATATGTAGTGTGTGTATATATAGTTTATGTATTTAGATACATACATAAAAGTGTACATGTGTACATACACACCTTTTTTGTGCATATATATACAAATACACACATAAATGTTAAATTATTTCTCAAATTAAAAAAATTAACCAATCACCATTGGATCAAATAGGAGAGATTCTAGTGGGTGGCATAGCTATCAGATACTGTGTTGACTACTTGGGTGATATCATTAGAAACCTAAACCTCAGTACCGTGCAATATCCCCTTGCAACAAACCTGTACATGCATTCCCTGACTCTAAAATAAAACAAACAAACAAAATGGACTGTTCTATAGTCTTATGTTAGATCTTGGAAATGTAGGTCTTTCAGGTTTAATCTTGGATTTCTGCTGATTTCAGAGGCAATATTTTCATAAATCATTTTAGCTAGTTTTCTTTGTGAAGTGTGCGTGTCCCTTTGTTAGGAATGTGGAAGCAGCAATAAAGTTGTCTGGAGACAGGACTGATGACAGCTGGGTTCTACTCCTACGAAGTGTGGAAATTCATCCGAAATGGGCTTGCTTACATCATGTCTTTACCAGCTGATTAAGTGAATGTCTATGCCTTAATTTGTGCTGTTAACAGACTAAAAGATTAGGTAGGTTTTCAGTCACAGAGGATTAAGTCTCAAAAAAATCCGACGGACCTAAAAAGTGGACACTGTGGTACTCCTCCCAGATCTTCCTTTTCCCAAGGGAATTTCCCTTCAGCTGAAAGGAGCTGCTTTGTCTAAGGTTGTGTCCCTGTCTCTTGGGGTCAGTGTATGTGCACTGATTGGTGGATGTGGGGATAAAGGGAACTTGTCCCTTTGCCTAGTTGGGTCTTTCTGAAGGTCTATTCATGTTTCAGGGCCTGCTAAGGCATCTGTTGAGGACTTTCCTTGCAACTGCATTGCAGCTCCTCTCCTGCCTAATTCTACCTCCTTCTCTACTTCACGCTCACCCTGGAAAACTTCCTGCATGCAGATCTCTGCCCCAAAGTCTATTGCCTCCAGAGTATACCGTAGGACAACCTTTTAGAAGTCTACTTGTGTATGTGCTATCTACATATAAAATGCATTACACATTGGTTTATAGTGTGATTTGATAAATATGTGGATCTGTGTATATGGAATTGAGCTCACTTGAGTATAAAACTATCTCCTTCCATGAACGTATATGGTGTAAAATGGGCAAATGCCAATCCATTTTTAAAAGACATTGCTAGGATGAGAATTTACACAAGAATTTGTTGCTTTGGATGAGTGTAGTGATCTGGAATACTTTGTTATTTTAAATTTATTTACTCTTGGAAAAGCATGACCTTTTTTAAGGAGAAAGACTTATAAAAGTACCCAAAGATATCGTAGACATTGAGACGACACTTATAAACATTGCTTGAATGACTTAAGTGTAAACGAATCAGAAACATGTGGATTAAATTTATACCCTCATGGATATAAAAATCTTCTGGCTTAAAGGATTTTGGGCTCTTTATTAAGCTCCAAAACGCTTGAAGAACAATTCAAGATGTCGATGTGTCCCAAATCTCTTTGGGTTGCCAGTTTTAGCTTTATTTGCTTAGACTTATCTTTATAGGAAGTATGCAAAATGCATTCCATTTATATTTGTTTTGGAAGGCATCTATAGCCACACCAATTTTACCTGGTACATCTGTGTCATTCACTGTACTCAGAGAGGACTTCATCCTATAGGATAAATTTGTCTTGTGATACTTGTAAATATAACTTTCAAAGCTTGTTTAAATCTGTCTCCTGTCTGTCCTTTTTTTCTGCTTGTAACACAGCTAATGCCATAGAAGAGTGAATACAGTTGTGGTTTTACATAGACAGGGAGGTGTTTTTTCTCATTCCTCCTCAGCTATTGTATCCCCAAGTAATGCTAGACTGTGGAATGCTGAAATGGAGTGTGGCTGTGGTGTGACAGTGAAGGAGACAGAGACAATTGGATTATATAAAATGAATTATTTTAGCTTTTTGTGCATAGTCCAAAATCATGGCTTCCTTTGAAAATCATGCAGTTATTCAGAATATAAGTGAAGAACATAAATCTCAGCCTCATCACTCCTTAGCTGTGACCTTAGAGTTACTCTAAGACAATTGTGCATATCCGTGATTATAATAATACTATACTCAGATGTACTATCAGATTAAATAATTTGATTTCCCTAAAATCTCATCACAGAGTGATTGGCACATAGTGAATGTACAATGAAGTCCAAAAATACTCAAAAGTTTATTGGTATTAACACTGCCCACCATCTCAATGAAAATCATCATCTGTGTTTAGTTCAGATATTTTTCATTTTCTCTTCCATTAAAAAGGATTGGCTGCAGTAGAAAGGAAGAGAGAAGAAGCTCATAGCTTCAGAAAACTTTCTTGAACATTTCCACCTCAAGTTTAAAATCATTGGCTCTGATTTCACTATCTCATTAGAAGTAGAGATGTTGCCTGTTAACTTTTTGCATCTTATTCTAAATATTCTAATAATTTATAAGGTATTAATTATTAGATCAGAGTTGTGAGTACTACCGGGGAGTAAAAGATAAAGATCTTTCCTCAAGGAGCTTATAATTTAGTTGAAGAAAACGATGTAAGATACTAGCGTTTGAAGGAGCAATAGAGTGTAGTGGTTTAAGAATCTGGATGAAGCCCTATTTCTTTCACTTCCTGGCCATGTGACTGTAACCACTCTGTGCCTCTGTTTCCTCATAATTAAGTAGTAATAAAGCAAAGTAAATTAAGTAAAATAAAGTAAAAGAAGTAGTAATAGTACCCACTTCTTAGGGTGGTTGTGAAAATTAAATAAATCAATGTATTTAAAGCACTTAAAATAGTGAAATCAAGCATTACAATAGCTACTAACACTTTCTAAAAGTACTATATGCTTCAATTATTATACTATTATAATTGTCGTCGCTGCTACTATTAAATAATAATGTTGCCAGCTAATCATTTTGTCAATGAGATGATCAAAGACACTCCAAAATTATTTATTAAATGAACAATAGGAATTATAAGAGGGATTTTTCACTTCTAATTTGGTGATTCGTAAGTTGTTTATTGATTTGACAAATATTTATTGGGCATCTAACATGTGTCAGGCACTGTTCTGGATACTAGAATAACAATCGCCGTAATTTAACTGTTCATAATATCTATGGTCTGAAGCAATAATACTTTTAAGTTAAGAAAAGAAGAGATGCAGGAAACTGAAATATAACGATTCTATCTTTTGTTACAACAGAATAGCAGGTATTTTATTATGAATGTTTGTGGGTGAGATTATTTGTGATAACTTATGAAAAGGAAAATCTTTCTCTGGGATATCATTTAGAAAGAAAATTACTGGAAATAAATGTAATTCAAAGTCAATTAATGTAAGATGTAAGAACCAATGAGAAAATAATACGTATAATTTCCAGAGACATAGAAGTGTGCAAGTGAGAAGATAACCTTTTTAGTATTTGGGCCAGGCTTTAACAGGATTAGAATACAGCAGGTTATAATAAATTAATATTAAAAGAAAACTTTTCAAGTAATGGAATATGAGTATTAGAAAAGTTAAGTCAGATAACACCAATTTAATAATTAAAATTAGTATATTATGCTATCTTTTGATAATGAAAGTGAATCAGGATGTAGAAGAGAAATAAATTCTGGGTGAGATGAAGCATTACAAAAGCTACTAACACTTTCTAAGAATTCAAGGAAATTTTAGAAATAAAGAAAAACAAATCATTAAATTACTGTGAACATGCGTAATAGGAAGAAAAAATTCATTTATGCTTTCATATACTCATGAATAATTGACTCATAAACTTACTCTTTCAGCAGACTTTGCTGAGGAAAATAGGGAGTGTCTCTCCAGGTGGAGGGTAAAGAATAGAGACAGAGATACGATGTAGGAAATTCCTGAGACAAATTCTCAGAGTCATGCTTTGCATCCCCTTCATTTCATCTGTGACCTTGCATTCTCTTCTCCAGACTCCACATGCAGCCTCTGCCTACTTTCTCCACTTTTACTATGGTGCAAACATAGCTATCTGTATTTTTCTGGCTTTGCTTTGGAGCAGGTCAGGGAGGTAATGGCTTACTAATACTGAAGGAACCTCTGATTACAAAGGTGAATTGGTAAGTACTAACTACACGGCAAGAACATCGTTGCGGCAGCAGTAGCAGCAATACTGGTTATTATTGTTATTACGTATGATCCTACTTTGCTTCTTGCATTTATGACCGTGGCTGTGGACTAGAAAATAGAAGGAAAAATAAAAGTCACATGAGTGAAGGAGAAACAGAATGCAAGGGTGGGAACAAGACAATTAGAGCAGCAGAAAGCTGGTGGTGTGAGAGTGAAGAGAGGCACTCTCATGTTTCAGGAACTGTGTGGGTAAGGTGAGGCCTCCTTTTGTTTTCACAGACATCTTCTTCCTTATTGAGGAATATTAAATTTCATGTATTATATTCCCCCAAGCTATTTAAAACAGACATAATATTTTCTTTAGCTATAAAAGTTCATTGTAAAACATTATAGTAAACTACACATTAAAAGAAAAATCTTCCAAGTCCCACTATCCAGAGATAACTACTGTTAGTATTCTTGGTACATCTATCCTTTTGCCCAGCTAATGGGGAAAATAGATTATTTTAATTCTTCAACTAATAGAGTAGTTAAATTTTTTTCTTGCAGTTATTGAGCATTATCCCTTTTGTGAATGTACAGGTATTTGTATTTTTCTAAATGGTTTTTCAAGAACTGTTTGGATCGCAAAGAACAGATAGTTCTCATATATAAAAATATTTGTAAAATAATTGTTATAAAAGCAGTTGCTTTTCTGCATGAACTCAGAGGGAGAAATCACTCATTATCATAAGTAGGTCACCAAGCTACTCATGAGGGATCTACCCCCATGACCTAAACACCTTTCTCCAGCTCCTACCTTCAACATTGGGTGATATGATTCAGATGTGTTCCTTCCAAACCTCATGTTGAAATGTGATTCTCGACATTGGAGGTGGGGCCTGGTGAGAGGTGATAGAATCATGGAGGCAGATTCCTTACAAATGGTTTAGCACCAACTCCTTGGTGATAAGTGAGTTCTCTCTCACTTAGATCACATGATATCTGGTTGTTTAAGAGCGTGGGACCTCTCCCTTCTCTCTCCTGCTTTTGCCATGTGACATGCCTGCTGCCCCTTTGCCTTCCTTTATAACTGTATGCTTCCTGAGGTCCTCACCAGAAATGGATGCTGGCACCATGTTTCCTATTCAGCCTGTAGATCCTGAGCTGAAATAAACCACTTTTCTTTATAAATTTCCCAGTTTCAGCTATTTTTTTATAGCAATACAAGAAAGGACTAACACAGAAAACTTATGTCAGGAGTGGAGTGTTGCTGTAAAGATCTCTGAAGATGTGGAAGGAGCTTTGTAAAATGGGCAGAGGTTGGAAGAGTTTAAAAGGCTCAAAAGAAGACAGGAAGATGAGGGAAAGTTAGAAACTTCTTAGAAACTGATTAGTGGTTGTGATCAAAATCACAACCTGTTGGAAATATGGACAGTGAAGGTCAAGCTGATGAGGTCTCAGATGGAAACGAAGAATTTAATGGGAACTGGAGTGAAGGTCATCCATGTTATGCCCTGGTGAATAACTTGGCTGCATTGTGTTCATTATCCAGGAATCTGTGGAATTTTGAATTTCAGAGTCATAGCTTAGGGTATCTGGCAGAAGAAATTTCTAAGCAGCAAAGCATTCAAGAAATGGTGTGGCTACTTCTAACAGCTTATGATCAGACAGAAGTAAAGGAATGACTTAAAGTTGGAACTTATATTTGAAAGGGAAGCATATTGTAAAAGTTTGGAAAATTTGCAATTTGGTCCTCTGGTAGAGAAAGATTCCAAGCAGTCTGTGGAGCTATCACTTGCTAGAGATATTAGCCTGACTAAAGGGTAGCCATGTGTTAATATCCATGACAATGGAGAAAAGGCCTGAAAGCCATTTCAGAAGTCTTTGAGGCAGCTCCTCCCATCACAGGCCCAGAGACCTAGGCAGAGTTGCACAGCCTTGCAATGCTGTTTCCCATATTCAGGGTGCTCTGGCTCCAGCTGTGGCTCAAAGGACCTCAGGCAGAGCATGGGCTGCCACTGACAAGTGTGTAAGCCTATGGCCTCAGCAACTTCCATATAGTGTTAAGCCTGTAGGCCCACAGAATGCAAAAGTGAAGGAGGCTTGGCAGCTTCTGCCCAGATTTAAGAGGATGTAAGGGGAAGGCTGGATCCCCAGGCAGAAGTCTGCTGCAAGAATGGAATCCCAGCAAAGAGCCTCTTCCTGGGTAGTGCAGAAGGAAAATTTTGGATTGGAGCTCCCACCCAGAGTCCCCAGAGAGGCATTGCTTAGTGGAGCTGTGGGGAGGGGTCACTGTCTTCTGGACTCCAGAATGTTACAGCCACTGTTTGCTTGCACCGTGCCTGAAAATGCCACAGGCTCTCAACTCCAACCTGTGTGAGCAGCCACGGTGGCTGTACCTTGCAAAGCCACAGGGGTGGATCTTCCCAAGACCTTGGGAGCCAACTCCGTCCATCAGTGTACTCTGGATGCAGGATGACAGGAGACTCATTTAGGGAGCTTTAATATTTAATGACTGCCTGCTAGGTTTAGGACTTGCATGGGGTCTGTTGTCTCTTTATTTTGGCCTGTTTATCCTTTTTGGAAGGGGAATGTAAACCCAATGTCTGTACACTACTGTATATTGGAAGTAAATAACTTGTCTTTTATTTCATAATTTTATAGGTGAAAGGAACTCATCTCCAGATGAGACTTTGGACTTTAAATTTTAGAGTTCATACTTTGGAGGACTGTTGTGAAGTCATGACTGAATTTTGAAATGTGAGGAGGACATGAGACTTGAAGCGCAGGGGTGGAATGATATAGTTTGGATATTTCTCTCCTTCAAATTGCATGTTGAAATGTGATTCCCAAAGTTAGAAGTGGGGCCTGGTGAAAGGTGATTGAATTATGGGGGCAAATCCCTCTTGAATGATTTCGCACCAATGCCTTGGTCGTAAGTGAGTTCTCACTCAGTTAGTTCAATGGGATCTGGTTGTTTAAGGAGTCTGGTACCTCCCCCTTCTCTTTCTTGCTCCCTGCTCGCTCAGCTGATGCACCTCTGCCCCCTTAACCTGCTGTCATGATTGTTACCTTTCTTAGGCCTTTATCAGACACAGATGCCAGCACCATGCTGTACAGCCTGGAAAAGTGTGAGCCAACTAAATTTCTTTTTTTTAAAATAAGTTACCCAGTCCCTGGTATTTTTTTTACAGCAGTGTAAAAATGGACTAACACAGTGGGGATCACATTTTGACATAAGATTTGGAGAGGACAAACATCTAAAATATATCGATAAAGTTTTCTCTTTTGGAATTTATCTCATTTTTCTGTCAATTAAAGCACACTGGAATGCACGGGAAACAGTCAGGAGGCTTCTCTGTGGTAGGCAGAGGGAGAAAACTGGCTTTAGGTTTCCCTACTCAATGACAGGCCTGTAGCACCCAACCTGTAGAGGGAAAGGGGCATTAATGTGCTATTATTATTTTAAGATTAGGTAAATACTATTTATTAATTATTTCATAATTAAAATCAGAGCACTCAAATATGAGTACTGGCTAAGTAACTGACATTTTCCCTCCCAGTTTTCTTAAAGAAGTCCAATATTTTGTAAATAAAATGCCAAAATTGCATGGTTTCACATGAAGTGTAGGCAGATATATATGTGGCTGGTGGCTAAAAAATCATCTCTCTAAAAAGAATATGTTACTATAGCACATTACACAGATTCAAATCTGAGTTTTTATTTTTTATTAGAGAAATTACAATTCTGGAAATTCTTTGTCTTTATTTACACATGCAACATTCTCCAAGAAATCTGCTGTGATTATTCTACTTTGTATTTGTCTCTCTTTCTGTAGATAAAATATATCATCTAATTCTATCTGATTATAGATTTTGTGCCATTTGTTTTGTGACTAATCTAATCTCTCAAGTGGATAGAGAACTCCTCAGTGACAGAGTGAATGTTGTATGTTTCTACTCTGTTTCCTATGCTGCTTCATACACTACTTGAAAAAGTTCAAGAAAATGCAGCTCATCCTTTAGAATCCTTTCACCACAAATAAAATTAGTGAATGAAACAACACCATTATAGCTGTGGTTACTTGTTGCATTTGAATGTCACAGAAGGATTTTACTTTTAAAATGTTATTTCTTATAAAAAGAGTCACTTTTTTTTGAAATATGACTATAAACCTATAATTGTGAAGATGGTTTAAAAATTCTTGCTTAAGAATTTTTTTGTAGTGTAAGAACCAATTGATTTTTTTAAAGCATATCCGTAGCTCCTACTATGTGTCAGACAAGATTCTAAGTGCTTTACAGACATTAGCTCATTGAATCCTCATGACATTTTATAGAATGTAGATTTCCTTCGATGTGGAAAGTATGACTATGTCTGTCCAGAGGGTTGATCCAAGGGATGCAGTCATGTGATCTTTAATATCATGATCAGTTGCACAACATTATTGGCCATATGTTACATCTGAGATTTTAGTTAAAATTAAAATGTCTTTAGTTTAAGTCAATATTCATAGAGAAAAGCTCTGACAAGAAGCAAACACAAAGGTAAGAAGATGGTTGTGATATGTACAGAAAAGTAAGCATTATTAAAAGGAGGATTATTTTTGTACTCTGTTGTTATGCTGATGAGGACTGATGGAGAGCAATCTCTAAATAAATTTTCTAAACCAGGCTGCCTTTAATAATGCTTTAAAAGTGATTTTTGCTTCTCTTCTCCCTTCCAGAGCACTGACAATGCCCCCAGTCTCATACCTTTTTCTGTCTCCAACCTAAATAGGTCTTAATTTATCTGAGTAAATTTTAGAATTCAAAATTTAAAAAAATGGACATCTATGTTAGTTAGCATTAAGTGTTAAGCATAATGTAGATTTTGTACAGAATTTTTTCTTATCCTTGAGAAATTGTTTTTCTCTTCTGTTCTGTCATTGAAAGGTTAAAACCACATGCAGGGAAGAGAAGTCATTGCTTAGTGCTGTGAGGAACGAGTCAAGCTTTGATTAAAATCAGAGGGTGTAAGAAAGAGCCAGTTCCAGAATGCTGATGACAACAAAGCAAACTTTTGTCTTAAAAGTGTGTTTATGTCTCACTGGGAAGCCTGTTTATCCTTGTCTTGCAAAATCAGATGTATTTGCTAGCAGAACCCTACTGTTTGCAATCCTACCTAGACATACTGCAGTTGCAGGATACCATAGTTCCTGTTTTTTTAAAGAGCCAAAGATAAAAGTCCTTAGTAAAAATTTGCTATGTAAAGGCACTTCAAATATTCCATAAATACCATACCAAGACACTTAAAATATGCCATAAAATATACCATAATGAGTTTAGAAATACTCATTCAATTATTCAATAATTTTTTTTCTCAGTGCCTTCCATGTGTAAGGTGCTAGGGCTTTGGTGCTGGCCGTGTTGCTGGAAAAGGTAATATCCCTTCTTTTATGGGTTACATTCTAAGGTGGTGGTTGCAGTGGAGTAAGGATGGTTTGAAAAGGGGTAGATACTAAGTAAACCAATTGACAGGATGATTTCAAAGAGTAATAATTACGTTTCTACTACAAAGACACATGCACACATATGTTTATTGTGGCACTGTTCATAATACCAAAGACTTGGAACCAACCCAAATGCCCATCAGTGATAGACTGGATAAACAAAATGTGGCACGTACACACCATGCTGTTGTTGTGAGTGGGAATGGAGCTATTTTATATTAGATGTATGTTCAAGGATATCATCACCATGAGCTTAGTCCTGAGTAATGAAAAAGAGCCAGCCATGGGAAATTATTGGGGCAGGGTGGTTGAACAAAGGGAAAATCCAGCACAAAAACCCAGGAACAGGAATGAGCTTCTTGTAATGAGGAGCAAAGCAAAGGTCATTCATGGGAGCAAGGCGAGCATAGATGAAGGTTGTAGAATTTGAGGATACAGAGGAGGGTAGGAGTTAGATTGTTTAGGACGTTGGAAGCCATAGTGAGTTTTAATTAAAATTTGTTGGAAGCCATTGAAGGGCTGTTTTTTTCTTTTTCTCTCTTTTTTTTTTTTTTAACAAGGAAAATGTATGATCTAATGCATGATTTAAAAAGATCGTTTTGGCTGCTTTGTAGAGAATGGATTATAATGGAGCAAGATATAGCAGAAAGTTTTTTTTATTTGGACATTTTTTTGCTGGAAATTTTATTTAATGCATGAGTAATAAGTGATTACTTTTCTGGAATTTATATTAGAAAGTAAGGCAAACAATAAATTATTATTATGCAAAGATTAGTTTGTGAATAACAAAGAAAATGCTTTTAACCTAGATGTTGGGTTGATGGATGCAGCAAACTACCATGGCACATGTATACCTATGTAACAAACCTGTATGTTCTGCACATGTATACCAGAACTTAAAGTACAATAAATAAAAAAAGAAAATGCTTTTAAAATAATTTTTCTTATGGCTTAAAATACAATCATGTTTTGTGGCAAAAATTTTAAAGAAGCATTTAGTTATATCTTATCTATTCCACTTGGTAAATAATCTCAATATAACTTCTCTGTTGGTTTAGCAAAGAGCATTTTGATAGATGTTCATTTGAATGAAAATATGAAGTTATGTATCTACATTTTTCTTTTTTTGAGGTAGAGTATTTGGCTCTTTTTATTACCCTTTTATTATTTCTTTCTGGATTTGGTTTTGCACAGCTTTATACACACAGAAATATTAGGCAACTCTATATTTTAGTTACAAATGGTTCTATTTCTTAATCCTAAAGAAATCAGCTTTGAAGTGCCTTGATAACTATTTTAATACAAAAGAGAAAAGTTCAGCTACTACAGCATTTGTAATTACCGTGTGAAAGACACACATGCACATGCATTTATAGCACAGCATGTATTCCTTGTTAGACGGACCATGAACTAAGAATTTAGACACCTCTTGTTTGGGGTTCAGTTAGGGTTCAATTCTGGAATTAAAAAAACATTTTTTTCATGATTGATTTTAACATCTCAGCTCCCATTATTTCAAATGTGCAAAACATGAGCAGGGATTATCATTTTGTTTTGAAGAGCTTTTCCATAAGGCCTTAATTTTATAAATTGAGTACGCTGCAGAATCAAATCTTTCTGTGGAGTAAAAGAGACAGTCCCACCATAGCCAGCCTTAGTGACTTCCGACTTGTCTGAGTCAAGGTGCTTAACTACTCTTCAGCTTCTGTTACTGGGAAGAAAGGGTCAATATTAATTCCCAGTTGAATAGAATTCCTTACTTGGGAAACTGTTTAGGTTTCCTAATTTGGCTCTAAAATTGCCTATCAAATATTTATAAGGCACTTACTATATGCAAAGATATCTTGATTTTTGTCTCTATCAATGAGCATCTTCATCGGTGGCTCCTTCACAATATGTGACTGCACTGAATCCATCTGAGAGTGAAAAGCTAATCTCCCAAGACGATACTTGAACCTCTCCTTTTAATTAAATAAGTTCATGTAGCCTATTGTAGCATGCAGAAATTTCTTACTACCTGAGTTTGAACAGAGTAGCCACATGTCCTTCGGCAAATTACTAAGGACCTTTGTGTGCTTCAGTAAAATATAGATATTAGATGATAGATAGTAACCTCTGTAAAATATAGATAATAATTCTGACTCTATCACTGATTTAATCAGGTAACCTGAGTTTTCACATGATATCTGGTAAGCGTCCAATGAATGGTGCTGCATGAATGTTATTGTTACTGCTATGGCCATGATTCCATTTGGTACACTAGCGAAACTCAGTAGTAATGTATGACAATGTTCAATGAGTGCCTACCATGGGCCTGTGTACATGTGCTCCAGGGTATAGAAACATGACTAAAATGGGATACTAACCTCGAAGGAATTTGTAGTGTATTTGGGGAGGCAAGAACAGAACCAGTTCTGCTACAAAAGATTCCTGTGAACAAGTGCTCATGGACTTCCATGGAACAGCTGTGCTAAGAAACTTCATTTATGTTTAATCTATGCCAAGTAATTAAGAGAGTTCTTGACCAAAGGCTTCCTGAGTTCATATACATTGTGGTGTCTGGTGATCTCTGGGCTTGGTGGAGCAGGATCTTACCTACCAATTATGAGAATGGATTCTCTTCTAAAATTGCAACTCTTCTCTTTTGACTTAATTGATTTATAAACTTCCTTTTTTTTTTTCCTTTTTTTCCGTGGGTTAAATTATCTCATCTCTTTTTCACACTGATTTCTTTTCCATAAACTTGTAGTAAACTTCAGGTTTATCCCACTTCCTTTCTTTTCATGCCGTGCTTCCTAGCATGAATGTGTTTAATAAGGTCAATTCTCCTCTAAGATGCCAACCAGCCATCATTACCTTTCGGGATTTTGGGCTTGTGCCTGTCTGAGTTAGGGAGTTTTGGAGCTTGTATCTTTCACTTGTTAAACAACCAGAGAAATCTGAAAGTTAGTTCAGCCCATCTTCCTTATGAAACAGTTTACCTGAATACAAATATATACTTGTTGATCATATATCTTTATCTCCTCTTGTTTATTTCTTTAAAAATTCTGTTCTTTTAAGTGAGGCCATTTTTGTGGTATTATTTGCAAAACCTCTTAAGAATACAATGTCTTCCATATAACCACAGAGAAAGGGTTTGGCTTTCTGGTATTGGAAATAATACCACGAAACTTGGTAGCTTAATGGAAAAAATAAGAAAATTTATGTACTGGAAAGAGAGTAGTGGAGTTGCAGTTTTACAGCAGTGCAATAAAGAAATTTCCAAAGCTTTTGCTGACAATCTCCTAAGGGCAGAAAGACAGTCTTTGGTGGTCATTTTCAGATCTACTTCTGGGATGGCTTAGGCCTTTCTTAGTTATGTGAATGAGTCATTAGTGCAATTTGGTGAGGATTTGCCTTCAGTTTGGGATTGATCATGGTTAAAGTATACAGAAAATGTCTCCATTGCTTCTCTTGAATGTGCTGTAAAGTAAAAATAATTCCAACTATGAAACTGGTTTTTATGTTAAAATTTACCTACCACTGTGGTGGACTTTGTTAAGTACTTGTTAGGTAGGTAGATATGCCTTAATTGTCATTTTTTGTTACTTGGGTTGTGAGAATCAAGTTCCATGAGGGACTTTTAAGCTTGTCATTTCATAATTTGAAAGCAAGTAATGGCAAGACCCCCAGCATTCACATGCTTGGAACATCTCTGAGTTCATGCAGGGGGAGGCAACCTGAGCTACACTTTTTAATCCTAACCACTCAGGTAGGATAGTATGGTCACATGCAGGCCACCGGGGCTGGCTCCTCTCTCTTAATTTCCCATTCCCCAGCTCTATATACACTCATCTCCCTTCTGTACCAGCCATGTTTCTTGCTCCCTGCAATCTTTTAAGTGAAATATCTTGCCTTGTTGCTTTAATTTCCCTCATCCCTTTCCCTGTAGCTGTGGAAAAAATAATTACTGAGAGAAATTCTCCTTGGAGAAGGTGGGTAAAGTTTGCCCTTCCTAGCTATTTCAAAAAGAGAAATACAATAATCACTTGACAATTATAAGATACGAAGCTCTTGTTCGGCTGGTACATACGTATATGGCTGAACTACTTGTTTATTGTCTGTGCCATTCTGATTGGTTGATAACAATGTTCTAAATATTTTGACTATGACCATTGATCGGGTATGCACTTACTAACAAAGTTATATGTGTTTATAATGATATGAACTTTGAAAAACACAGAAATAATTGTTTTATTATATTCTATAGTTGGTATTGTTAGTGTAGAGAAATGATTTTGATTTTTCTAAGTTGGTCATAGCTTCAACAACACATTGAACTCATTGGTTTCAATCATTTATTGAGTCTAATCGTTTTTCTAGGTAACAAAATTTATCTCTTTTCTCCTAATTCTTATACTTTATTTTTTGTTTCTTATAGCATTGTCAATACTGTCTTAATCAATAGTAGAAATAGTGGGCATCCTTGTCTTATTCCAGATTTTAAAATGCCATCTACACTTTCTCCATTAAGTGTAATGGCTCTTGTAGGTTTTTGATCTACTATATAGAAATATCACTCTTTCCTAATTTAAAATGACTCATAAGTACTGTATTAATTTTCTGTTGCTGCATAACAGATTCCTACAACTTGGCAGCATGAAACAGCCCTCATCTTATCTCACTGTTCTGTAGGTCAGAAGTCTGGGTGCATTCAACTGGGTTCTCTGCTCAGTTTCGACAAGTGTCTGAAATGAAGATAGAAGTAGTGTTGGGCTGTCACCTGGAGGCCTTGGGGAAGAATCCTTTTCAGAACTTATTTAGTAGCTGGCAGAATTCATTTCCTTGTGACTATAGGTCTGCAGTCCTTGTTTCCTGACAGGCCCTGGGTGGGGGGGGGGGCTGCCCTCTGCTCCTAGAAGCAGCTTGCATTCCTTCTCCTGTGGCCCCTCCATGCACAAACCAGAAAGTGTGCAATGAATTGTCTCACACTGGGAATCTCTCTGGCTTCTCTTCCTACCACATGGAGAAAGTTCTCTACCTTTAAAAGGACTCATGTGATTAAATTAGGCCGACTTAATCTCACTATCTTAAGGTCCACCATGCCATACACTATAACGTAATTCTGGGAATCATTTCTCATTATATTCACATGTTCCAGGAACTAGGCTGGGCATATTAAGGGGGTCACTTTTGAAATTGTGCCTAACACAAGTACATACCTAACTTTTGTTATGCGCTGTTTTATTTTTGTTTGTATTCTTCGACTCCGTTCTCAAAGCATATACACACGTATTACAGAGGCTCTATCAAGCTTGTCCAACCCGCCTTATTTTGTTATTGTTGTTCTGCTGTGTTTTGCTTTAGGCTCTTAGCAACTTGAAGCCATGGTTTTTACTTTCTGTCTCTAGTGATAAGCAGAAAAGAGGGATGAGGAAGGGGCTTTACCGGCACAACCAGTGCAACCAGAAACAGGAACTAAGAACCCCTGACCGTATTCTCTCCCTTGGACAACCCTGCAAAATCTATTTTTTCTAAAAAACAGTTTGACTTTGTGAACCCAATTTATCTTACTGCCTGTTTGACCTTACTCAGGTTAATTAACTTCTGTTTGTCTCATTTTTCTTACCATTCCAATGGGAATATTAGTGGTATCTATCTCAGAAAGTAAAGAGCAATTAGGCAATATGTTTTAGCTATGTAATTATTATCATCATATTAACCAAACTAAAACACTATTACTTTGCAATCCTCTTTATTTTCTTAACTACATTATAAATATTTTCTCTTATATGCAAGGATTCCTAGGAGATATCATTTTAACGGCTGCAAAGTATTCCTTTGTGTAGGTGTACTGTAATTTCTTTGCAAATCCCTCCTTGTTGGAAATTGCTTATATATTTTTTCATTTTATAAATGACACTGAGATGAAGAAGTTGTAGGTTTTTGTACACTATTTCTGTTTGATTCCTTAGAATTCATAGACATGGCATTGATTCAAGGAGAGCTGATTTATAAAGGCTTGTGATATATTTTTCCAAATTGCCCTATAGAAAGATTGAACTAATTTGCACATTTTCTTCCTCTTAGTCCCAGAAATCTCATTTACTTTTAAAGAGACTTTTTATATTATAAAATAATATCTTTAGAGAATGAGTCACGGGTAGCCAGTTTCTTCGGACAGTGGAAGAAAAAAATAGAAACTCACGGAGAAGTGGTCATGAAAAAAAGTCTGAGTTGAAGAGTAAGTTTTGGATGAAAGAAGAATGTGAAAAACATGTATAAATACCTTTGGATTAACCAGAAAATAGGGAATCTGGCAGGGGTGGGGCAGATAGTATGTACACATACCTCAGATATGGCATCATGTTTTAGGTAAGGATTACTAACACTGCCACAGAATTTTATTTTAGTTAGTTTTTATACATGGCACAATATTTTAAGCTAGATTATATAATAAAGCAATGCTACATTATTATGGTGAACCATATTCTGTGAATGATATTTTAAAAGTTTGTTAGTTGGGGTCTGTCTGCATTTCATTGTTTAAAGAGACCCAAAGGGTTTTTCATGTACTCTGGTGATTCCTTAGTTTAAATGTTGAGTGATACACTCCTAACTCTTGGGAACTATATGCCTAGCATGTCTGAAAGTAGCATCTAATTCAGCAAATATCTCAGTACTAGATTTCTGAAAATAAAATAGTAAAACCTCAGCAACTTCTTTGGAACACAAAGGTCTAGTGTAATTTACATAATACAACAATGTGTGGATTGCTTAATCTTAATGGTGCTTTTGGGCAGCTGTTGTAGTTACTACTATTGAGTATATCCATTAGCTCATTAGAAAAGAATGACATCACATGATGATGGCACTTGTTCAAGTTTGTAAAACTGTCTTGATCCCTGTATTCATCCTTCCCCTTTCTCCCCATCCCTTCCACACCATACTCAACAACTGCATACACATAGGGTGTGGTGAGTTGGTTGGCTTTATAATGCACTGGAGCAAGAGTAATCCATTTGGTATCAATAAAATGAGAAAGAGGATAAATCCATGTTATCTTGCTATCTAGAAGGTTACTGGACTTTTATTAGTTATTGAAGTGACTTCAGAATTAAATATTTAGACTTGATTTATAGTAGATGCCTTAAAAATGCTTATGAAATGAATATTTGCATAGGCCAACTGTTATGTAAGTCAAAAGAAAGTTAAGAAGACATTAAAAGTTCTATTTCAACGACCAATAAAAGAAAGGCAATACATTTGATTATATCCTGCATGGCATAATTTGCTGTCTCTCTCACTGGCAATACAGCCTGATCAGAATTTATCTGCCATAGCTAGTGAATGTCCTAACTGAAGGAGCTTGGGAATCCCCGTGTGATTTTAGATGTTATAGATCTTACATAGTCCCAGCTCTGATACTAAATGGCTATTATCTTGGGGAAATCACCTATCCTGCTTGACTTGGTTATTATTTCTCCTGTGAAATGAATAAATTAGACTACACAATTTTTAGATTCTTTCCAGTTCTAACATTGTATATCTTTCTATAATAAAATATTCGTCTTATACCAATCAGAGGGAAATGTGGAATAGCTTCATCTAAAACGCTATACTTTGGACAAATGGAAGTATTTCTTTTTTTTTTTTTTTCACTCTTGATGTATTTGACTTAAGATTACCACCTTGGCTTAATCAAAAGTTCATATAAATCCTCCAACTGCTTCTTAATGGTATAAAAATGGTAACCCAATCCCCATTTGAAACATGCCAGATGAGTATCGGGATGCCTAAATTGAAGCAGCCCAAGGCTACTGTAATCCTTCCAGCCTTACTTAACCTCTGTCATACTGCAATGCTCAAAGATGCAACAAGGAACCTGCAGTGCAATTCTGACACTAACTACATGGAATTAGTTCCAATTTCACAGATATATGGCACAGTTCCCCACAAGACTGCCCTAACCTCAGACACCATCTGCAAGCTTGGGAGATTCCTAGCCACCTGCACTTCTGACAAACTGGCTACAAATTCAGGTTTCCCACTACCCTCTTGAATTGGGTAATTTACTAGAATGACTTGTAGAACTCAGGAAAACACTATAGCTAAAATTTTATTATAGAGGATACAAGTTAGGACCAGCCAAAAGGAGAGACTCTTGTGGTGAGTTCTGGGAGGGTCTGAAACACTGAGCTTCATGTACTTAGGATGTTTCACCTCCTACTATATCAATGGATATCATCAACCAGGGAAGATCATCTGAACTATGGGTATCCAGGGTTTTTAATTAGGTTTCAGTATGTAGGCATAAGTGATTGAATAACTGATCATGTGATTGAAGTCAGTCTCTGGAAGCTCGGGCTGATGTCATGTGGTTCAAACCCTGACCCTCTAATCACATGGTTGATATTTCAAGTACGGCCAGTCCCCATCTTGAAGTTATTTAGGGTTCTACAATGAGTCACCTCATCAGCATAAACTAAGACATGGTCTACAGTGTCCACCAGAACTAATAAAGACACTCCTATCACAAAGCAAATTCCAAGGGCTTAAAGCCTCCCTTCCAGGATTCAGGGACAATGACTAGATGAGTTGTCAAATTCTTTATTACACAGTAGAACTTAAAAGTAGTATAAAAATATTTTGTTTGTTGCTTTAAAATCTTAGAAACTGTTCCAATCAGAAGCAGTCTTCTGGAATTTGTATATTCTAATATTAATAATTCTTCACATAATGATCATACCAAGGAAACACAGTTGATTTGGGTTTATTGCTGAGACTGACTTGTCGAACTAGACTTACAGTTGCCTTTAAAAACAAAAACAAACAAGTGAAAAAAAGGTCCTGCCCAACACTGCAAGAATTATATACAATTTATGTTATGCACTGGGACTAACAATTACTGCTAGATCTTTATTTTAAAGTGGTATCCTATTTAGCGACAGAAAATTGAAGACAATTAATGCTTTCTTTATGAGAGGCTGTGGAGCATGGGATTTCTGTGGCATCAAGTTCAACACACTAAGAGCTGAGATTTGATGCGTTTCTAGAGATAGTGTTAAATGAGATCACAGGATCCTGCTAAGCATGTTCTAGTGCTCCTTTGCTGTATGTTTGGTGTCATTTGTCAGCAGGGAATGGTTGAAATGAGAGGTGAAAATTGACAGAGTAGAGAGAGTCTTTGCAGTTTTAAAGCCACAGCCACAGATACCCAGGTTTCCTAACATTTTCTCCTAGATCTTCCTGTACATGGAGGGCAGCACAAGAACACCAGTGATTTTGTTGGAATGAAGCCAAGACAGTAACTTTTTTTTGTATGCTCTTTATAATATAGCTCTCAGAAATGAACAAATAAGAAGAATGGGGTCACCATTCTTCTTGTAGCCAGCTACAAGTGAGACAGTAAGCAATCCTTACTCAGTATCATGGCAGGAAAACACTCAAGACTGACACTGACCTGTATTATGAATGAGGTGCCTTGGTAAAGCAAAGGTTTGGGCCCAACAGTGAATCAAGGAGCAATTTCATAGATGGGCTACAGTCATTCCTTAAAAGGGAGAGAACACAGTTGTGTTGGTCTTTTAGTATCTTTGCATTTAGTCTGTAGGTTTAGATTGGCTTTCTCAAAGACTATTTCTCTAAAATTGTATGGATAGCTTTTAGTTTTGAAAGAACACTTTTCTCATTAAAAAATTCTCAACAAATAAAATAGGTAGATAGCAAGCCACAGAGAACCAACATTTTCATTACAGTAAAGAGACAGATTCCAAACCAGTGTACCAATAAATGCATTTTAATATGTAGTTAGGTGTCCAGGCACAGTAAGCAACACACACAGATTTCAATAAATACGTAGATGCCAAGGCACATGGAACCAACACACACATTTCAATAAGCAGATGAATACTGTGGCACAGAAGACCAACACACACATTTCAGTAAGTAGATGGATGCTGAGACAGTGAACTGATACACACAGTTTCAATAAGCAGATGGAGCCTGAGGCACAGTGAACAACCCACACATTTCAATAATAGATAGATGCCAAGGCACAAAAAGCCTACGGACGTTTCAATAAGTAGACAGAAAAAAATTCCTATTAAAAAATAAATTATTGTACTACAACTTTGAGAATGCTTTGGAAAATCTTTCCAAACTACTATAATAATAAACGAAATAGGCCAGTTGGAAATTTCTTGCTGGAAAAAACATAATGTGTTATAGGAGGGATGGTTTACTGAAATACCTAACTGGTACAGCCTGCTTTTGCTATTAAAACAATGTTGCCAGTTGTCAAATAAAGTAGGCTTTTATTGCTGAATCATTGTACCTCCAGTATTGTAACTAATTTCTGGATTAGTTTTTTTCTTTAATGCATAGATGAGATGCTAATAATTACTTCAGTCATAATACTTTAGTAAACATTTTTTATTTGGATGAAAATGTCTTATGCATCTATTATTACCAATATTTGGAGCATAACTAATATTTTCTTAGTGTACCTATGTGTTTGACGTAGATAATCATATCTGGAATGAGCCAGAGTTTATGGTGATATTACAAGCACAAAGTAAAATGCCTCAAATTCCTTTTGTGCCAAGGCAAGGTATAGATACAAACATAAGATTTTATAGATGTGTTTTCTTCTTTGAAGACTTGAAATTTGCCTATTGATTTTTTAATTTTCTCCACTGCCAAGGAAGAGGAATGATAAAATAAGGATAGCTCTTAAGTGAACACAAAAGTTTGGATTAAAAAAATAAAAACAAGGTCCAAAAGGATGTCTGAATATTAGTCTAAAGTAGGGGCCCAAAACTCCCAGGCCCAGGCCTTTTAGGAACTGGGCCACACAGCAGGAGGTGAGCAGCAGGCAAGCAAACATTACAACTGGAGCTCTGCCTCCTGTCGGATCAGCGGCGGCATTAGTTTCTCATAGGAGCACAAACCCTACTGTGAATGCATGCGAGGGGTTTAGATTGCACGCTCCATGTGAGAATCTAACTAATGCCTGATGATCTGAGGCGGAACACTGTCATCCCCAAACCATCTCTGCCTCCAAGAAAAAACTGTCTTCTGCTAAACTGGTCCCTGGTGCCAAGAAATGTGGGGACTGCTGGTCTAAAGGATGAGAGGAAAAAGAACTACTGAGATGAAAATCATGCCATTCATCATGGGATAGATAGGAAGAAGGAAGATAAAAGGTACTGAGCGTTGTTTTATTTCATCTATTACTATGCATCTATTACTGAATACATTTTTACAATTACCTTTTCATTCTAGGACAGATAGCTGTCTCTGCACCTTCATTGTTTTGACAACCATCCTTCTGAAGGACACATTGATTATGTGGTGTTTAACTCATTTGATTTTCCTACTGGTTATATCTATTGTTATGGGCATAGGAGATTTGGAGCAAACATTGATTAGCACCAGTTCCTGATTTTTTTTTAAAAAGATGCTAGTAAAAGTATAATAATAGAAATATTGGATGAAAGAGTGCTAGAATCAGCTTGAAAGACAACTAGACATAGGCAGGTGGAACTAGAACCATTAAGAGTTAAAAATGAGCTCTCCTAGTGCCATGCAGGTTATCATATAAATCCTTAATCATCATCTCCAACTATTCAAATCCTAACTCCATCACATTTTTGTTGGGTGACCTAGGGCAAGTTAACCTCTCTGTACCTCAGCTTCTTCATCTTAAAGTAGAGATAATACTGCTTCTCTCAGAGGTGTTAGGAGGATTAAATGAGATAATAGATGTAAAGTAGTAAAACAGTGTCTGGAACATAGTAAGTACTCAGTATTAGCTATTTCGTATGATCTTACTCATAAATATAACATAGCAGCACTGGCCTTATTACTGGGAATGTAGTGGAAGATCACAGACTTGGAAGCCAGTGACTTGGGCCGAAATTTTGCCTTTGCCATTTACCGGCAGTGTGAACTTGGGCAAGTTAATGTGTCTGTGACTCGGCTCTCTTTTCGGCAATATCCGAAAAATAGCAACCACTTCTGGGGGTTTTAGGAGGATGAAATGGGTTAAAATATATAAAGTGCTAACATGACTTTTTCCTTCCCTTTTCTCCTTCCTTGAAGACACACTGGGGTAAAGAAATTCCATGATCCCTGCTGTGCCTAAGCCACCCCAGTGGACCTGATCTTGCACTACCCCTGTGGCTGGAGGTGTGAGATATCTACAGGTATATTTGATGGCCAGCAGTAGGTGGGTCAAAGCTTCTTTAAAGTTGAATTGAACTAATTGATTAGTCAGTGAGTTTGATTTAACAAGATTGAACTAATAACCTGTTATGCAGAGGATGTAGGGATGGCAGAGTTTCTTTAACCAAGAGAAAGTCCCCTAAGACGAGATGTCTCTCTTGTAGCACTTTGAATCCCACCCCGTCCATCCCAGCTCCCAAACCCTTCTGGGATCCAGCCCGGGTAGGAGCCTCTGCATCCCTGCCTCCTTCTCTTCACCTGGCCCAGTGATCTTCAACTGTGGCCCTTCCTTAAGAACAGCAAAGCCTTCTGGGGAGATGTAAGACTTATCACCATAGCAATTAGAAAGTTAAAACTCACTTTAACTTTACTAGGATTTCTTATCTTAAGTAAATAGAAACTTCTGGGCAGACTAGAAGAAGGTAAAGGTCTCAGACAGTCTGAGAAATTCCTTGAAACAAAAGTTCACATAAGTTTTCTTTCCTTGTCTTTCTTTCTTTCTTTCTTTCTTTTTTTTTTTAATCTTAAATCTAACTTGACTGGATCTGAATTGGCCTGGCCTGCTTTCTGTCTAACCCTCCTCACTCCTGTACTTGTAATTACCTGTCTCTTCCCCAACTCCACTGCAGGAGTCTCTTCCTAATTATGTTGTACAAAGGAGAGGAGTAGGATTTGAGGAAATAGTTCCTCAAATATTTAAATATTTAAAGAAATAGTTCCTACCCTCCAGACACAAGGGACTATTACACATGTACTGACATTATCTCATTTCAATACTTTCTACTTATTATATTGATATTATGTTTATCAATGTTAAAGAAGTGGTGTCACCCATAATGGCTATATAGAATGAGAGATTACCCATAATGGCTATGTAGAATGAGAGATTAGCTACAGGGAGATCAAGAAAGCCTTCCTGCCCAAGATGGAACAGGAAGGATAGCAGAATTTAAACAGGTAATTTTTTGTGAGGGAAGGGCAGGGAAAATGACATGTTTTTGGCATTTGTGAAATATTTTATAATTAGAATAAACAAAATGAAATAAAAAAACAAACAAATAGAGACTGGAAAACCACTTAGGAGCCTATAATACAATGTTTGCTTTTAAAACGATATGACACTCAATGAGAAAGGGTAGAAAAACAAGGTGTGGATTGAGAGGCAACATGTGGATCCAACAACTTATACATAGGTGCTGTCTCAGACGTGACATCTGAGGCTCCAGAACTGGAAGTTAATGCCATCGAGTAAATTCATATATATATATACACACACACACACACATATATACACACACATACATATGTATATATACACGTGTATATATGTGCATATATACATATATACACATGTATATATACACGTGTATATATACATATATACATATATACACATACATATATACTTGTATGTATATATACATACATATGTGTATATATGTATATATGTGTATATATATACATACGTATGTACATATACACATATGTATGTGTATATATACATATACATATACACGTATGTATACATACATATGTACATATACACATATGTATATGTATATATTTATATATTTATATATGTACATATATACATACATATATGTATATATACACATATGTACATGTATATTATTTCTTATAATGTGCTATTTATATGTATATATGTATGTATATATACATACACATGTATATATACATATATACATATGTGTGTGTATATATATATATGTATGTATATGAATATATATAATTTTTTTTGAGACTGTGTTTCCCAGGCTGGAGTACAGTGGTGTGATCTCAGCTCACTGCAACCTCCGCCTCCTGGGTTCAAGCAATTCTTGTGCTTCAGCCTCTTGAGTAGCTGGGACTACAGGCATGTGCCACCACGGCTGGCTAGTAAATTCATTGGTATCGAGTCATGGATATGTCACTGTAACTCTGCATATGTATGTATAAATATTTATAAATCCATATTTTCTAAGCATTTGAATAATTTGAAAAATAAGCAGGGAAAAGTGAAGGTTGTCTTACTCTATATATTCACTGAGTAAAATTATTAAGTAAGAGGATTATTTCTTATAATGTGCTATGAACTAGGATCAGTTCACAAGGGAATATGCAAGGGAGAAAGTAGCTAATGTAGTCCTGGAGGCACAGATAGTTTGTCCAAATCGCAGGAAATGATGCTCCATTGAGCTTTGTAGTTATCGGACAATTTATAGAGTTAGTTTATTTCTGTTCAGTGTATTTTTTTGAAGAAAGATCGAGAAAATAGAGTATAAGAGGTAGGGGTTTGCAAACCATTTATATGTGAAAGGTTGACATCTTGTAAATGGACTGATTATCCCACAATGCTCTAGAAAACAAAATTAGAATATGTTGAGTAGATTTTAGCTTCTGAAAATTTTAGTTCCTATAAATTTTAGCTCCTGAAAACATTCAACAACTCATACAACTCAAATGGAAAAGATTCTTTCCTGAGTAGTGCTGAGTCTTTCTTCCTACATACTTAACAACATCCCTAAGTAATTTCTGCTTTGCATAGAAGACTGGACTGGATGACACTTTCCTGCACCCTATAAGATTTGTGATTCTGTCTTCTCATGAGAGGTGGTGTAGACAATCCTCTGTGTGCATGATAAATGGAGCCCATTTCGTTTCAC
The DNA here is from genome assembly GCF_048565385.1 of Saimiri boliviensis. Lineage (NCBI taxonomy): Eukaryota > Metazoa > Chordata > Mammalia > Primates > Cebidae > Saimiri > Saimiri boliviensis. The sequence goes on from NC_133459.1 coordinate 76,329,507, forward strand.
TCTGTTCTCAGAATGCCTCCAGTTACATTTCTGTTTTACTCACATTAACTTGGGTCTTGGTGGTAGTGCTGTTTAGCACAATGCCTGGATACAGTAGACACTCAAAACTACTTGCTGCTAGGTTGATTTACTTTTATGAATATGCAGAGGAACAGAAGCACAATGTCCGAATTTACCATTGCTTTCAACAGTAAGCAGCCACAGAGTCTGGCCAACAGATGTACAGAAATGAGAAGAGATGATGGGAGAACATCCAGAATACAACCTTAGCACACATGGGCTCTGTTATCTATGAGTAAAGTAGCCTGAAAGATTTATTAACTCTGGTTACCTTAACAGTTGATAGAATTGTTTTAGGTGGCCCAAATGAATGGAGATTCATTGTATCACCTCTCTATTTTGTTCTTGCAACCTGGCAATGAACATATCCTCTCCTTCCTCTATGCTTCTTTGATCTTACTATTTCTCTTATCTTAGTATCCAGTGTTTTACAGTTATCAGGTGAATTAATTTTTTCATAGAATATTCAAATACTTTGTCCTGTCTACTTCTCAGAATTCTGATCATTAACAAAGATACACAACTGGAATGTGCCAAGGTTCACAGGAAGAGATTTTAGAAAATAACCTGTATTTGTTTAGCTCCATTTACTAGATAGCTCTTAGAAACCGTATGAAAGACTGTGTGTATGACAAGACTGGGTACATAGGTGTCTGGAATAAAAGTGAAGGTGGGCTAGACAGAGAACGGTGTTCTCAAGGCTTGTCAGGAGACTGTTGCCAGACACCAGAGAAAATGGCTTCTGACTGCTTTTGTCGAACTAACTGGCAGACATCCTTGTTCTGACCCCAGCGCCCACACGCCTCTTGCCAGCCTTATGAGGGCTTTAATTTTCCAGGCAATTCTGTGGTAAATTCAGTGCTGCTCTACTCACTTCCATATAGATGTACCTAAATAATCCACATTCGTTTTGATTCTTTAGTAAAATAGTATATTTCCACAAATTTCTTAGAAAAGCACATAATTTATAAAAGCAATGAATGATCTATCTAAAAACTTAGTGAATTGGAGACAAAGAAAATGAGGAAATAAAAAGTCTCTGTAGTTCTGCTGTCTAGAGTTAACCAGTGAAAATAATGACATACACTCCAGGCTTTTTTCTATGCACAAAATTACGTATTTGGGTTTTTAAAAAAATGGAACCACATAATCAATACAGTTTGGCAACTTGCTTTTTAAAAAGTTAACACTGAATCACAAACATTAAAGTTTGCATATATCTCAATTATGTGAAATTAACAAAATTTATCTTTTGTTGGACACTTAGGTGGTCCTGAATTGTTATTATAATGAACGTATTTATTATTAATAATATAATGATAAATGTATTTCTTAATAATATACTAATGACAAATGTATTTCTTTTACAGAAATACTCTCCCTACATCTTTGTTGGTAGCTAAATGATTAGTGCTTCTCTGAAGCCAGGCTATGGGGTAACCTTTTTCCAAGGCTGGGGTTGGGGGTTAAAAGTGGGGATAGAGAGTCATAATGCCCTAGTGTTCTAGAGAGAAGCCTGGGTGCTGGGCTTCCTTAGAAGAGGACTCATTGCCTTTCCACATCTGGTGACCATACTGCTGTTTGTAGGGGAGAGAGGAGAATCAGAGAAGTAATGCACGACATACCTCAAAACAAAAGGAGTTATGCAAACAAAAGCTCAGAAGGGCCTGGTGCATCTGGGAAAGATGAGGCTTTCACAGTGGTCGTATCATAGGGGTTTGCAGGGGAGATGAGATTATAGAAGTAGACTTCAGAAGCATCATCAAGGAACTAGCTGTGGAGTTTGTACTTTGTTGTGTAGACAAAGAAAGTTTTGATAAAGAGCTTGTATTCTTCAACCATTGGTATCATCAGGCCAAATTAAGATGTTTCTTTCTAGTCATGGGTCTTGATTTTCTTTTTATTTGTGTTTTGGGCTTTGTTACATTATCTTTTAGTGGTGGCATAATGGTCCAAGCCTCACTTTTCAGTTTTACCTTTTATTTGTTTATTTACTTGTATATCCAAGATGTTTTCAAAGCCACCTTATTTGTTCCACACTGTTTGTTTGGAAGTCAAAGCTGGGATCAGTGACTTGCTTAGTTCTAACATGTAGCTGGGACAATTTATAGAACTGATTCCATGAAATGATCTATTCAAAATCATGGTGGTCAGGCAATGGACACATGAAACTACAAAATATATTGCTACTGTTAAGTCCGAATGGTAGTTTACAGAGGAATGATTTTCCTCAAAGTCCTTAGAAAATTCCACTGCATACTTTTTGGAATGTTTTAGCCAAGTTAAGGCAAGGGTTAAGAGATGCAGAAAAGGGAATTCAAAATTAAGGAGCGTGGTATCCTTGTAGTTACCAAGCAGAAAATCTAAAAGTAACATTTGTCACATACCATTTTCAAATTAGTATCAGGTGCTCTAAATTCATTTCTTAAAACTATTTGTTAGCTTATCTATAATTTATTTATTTAAAAACACTTCTCTGAAATTAATTTGTGTTGGCTTTGCATTTACTGTTCTCAGAAGTATGAGAAGATCAATTACTGATATCAATGTTTGCTCTCCCTTAGGTGATTCTCTCTATGCGTATCTGACTTACTACAGAAGTTATCATTTTTGTAGTTCTAATGTCAGTTCGAATTCAAATGATTCAAATGTCTGCATCAGTGTTTCTGCTATCATTCATTTCTTTCTGTCAGTTTGTACACAATAGCATCACTTTGTGGAAAGTGAAATGAATGTCATCTAGCCTAGCTAGTTAATTTTTAAAAATTATAGAACTGAAAAAAAGGTTGTATCAACTAATTACCTTGATTTCTTCTTTTCTAGGTGACAATGGCCAATATCGGAATAAATGGAAATCATTCTCTGGAAACCTGTGAAACGACGCTTTTTGCTCTCCGGATGGCAACATGGAATCAAATCTTAGATCCCTGGGTATACATTCTTCTACGGAAGGCTGTCCTTAAGAATCTCTACAAGCTTGCCAGTCGATGTTGTGGTGTGCATGTCATCAGCTTACATATTTGGGAGCTTAGCTCCATTAAAAATTCCTTAAAGGTTGCTGCTATTTCTGAGTCACCAATTACAGAGAAATCAGTAAGCATCTAGTTTAATAGGACGGTAAGTCAGTGTACGGCTAGAACAAAATTAAGAAATGTTTGGCAATATTTCAGTTAGTTAAGTACCCGCAGCCTAACTGGAAAATTCAGGACTCATCATATAGTTTGAAGATACTTTTGTCAGATTCAGGTTTTGAAATTTGTCAGATAAACAGCACGGTCGTACATTTTTCACTTGTTTTTGCCAGTGGGAGGTAGACACAATGAAATGCTGCCATAGGAGTCACACTGAAAGCAATTTGAGCTTATCTGTCTAATTGATGCTTTGAGCGAATCATCTGCTGAGGTCTAATGCCTTTGCTTGGCCTGTTTGCCAGAGAACGTCTTCATGCAGCCTGCACAGTGAAATGGTTATTTTGAGATTACCACTCCGTAGCGATTCCTTATAAACTAGGCCTCATTTTTTGATCTGGCCTCTTTTGCCTTGCATTATGTAGCCTCAGTTAATACATGCATAGATACCTGGAATTCATGACGGTTTATTATAACAACCTCTGTATATTCCAGGCCTGGCTGACAGGTTGTCGGACCCTGCAATCCTGTCTAGCATGGGCTCATTCTTGTCATATTTGCCAAATACGACTGCTTATATTTATTACTATGAAGGTAGATTGTTGGAAGTGTTTTTCTTGATGTCATAGATAGCGATTTTCAAATAATTATTTTTTCCTCTAAAAATTTTAGTGCATGGTTGCACAATAAATAATTTTTAGAGAAACAAAGGCTCTATCTCAGCACATAGATGGGTAACTTGCATAACAGCAGTTTCAAAAGTCTATCATGTATAATATAAACAGAAGCTACGTGCCAGTGATAGGTGCAAAGAACATTGGCAAAAGGTGCTTTACCTTGAGCCATTATTTGTGTCAGAGAACAAAAGAAACATATTCAATATATAATATTTAAAGACTATCTGCAGCTAGTGTGTTTCTTCTTTACACATGTATATACACAGAGGCTGAGGCAGAGAATTGCTTGAATCTAGGAGGCAGAGGTTGCAGTGAGCTGAGATTGCACCACAGCACCCCTGCTTGGGTGACAGAGCAAGACTCTTTTCTTTTTATCAAAAGAAAATGCTGTTGATAGCAGGTTGATTAAATTTGTAAGACAGCATGTTCCAGAGCCTGTGCTACCAGTACCAAGAGGGGAAGACTGGCAATTTGCCAAGCATTTGGGGATTATTATAACGATTAACTAGGAGATCAAGAGATAATAATCTCTCCCCAAATTTTCCAATACTAATTGAGACTTTTTCTTTGCTTGTTCATATAATTCAACCAAAAGAATTTCAATACTCTTTCAAATTGTCCTAAGTCTATCAGAAATTAGGGTAGGTAGTCCTGCTTTATAATAGGGAAACTCATTTCTGTGTAAGAGTTCTTTGCTTTAATTAACTTGGATCCATTTAAAAATTATTCCTCCCTGTTAGGCTGATTTCAGATTCTCTAGGAAGTCTGTGTAATTCAATGAGACTTAAATTATTACACTCATAAATATCTGCTTTTGATTGGTCATTTACATTGGAAGCCATTGTTAACTTTTAGTGAGTTTTGGTAAATTCCCATCAGTAAATTAAAAGGAATTAGGCAAATAGCCTCACTGAAGATCTAAAGGCAATAATTTTTCAGTAAGTTTAAAGAAAAGAAACACAAACATTTTGACACATGATCTCCTTAAGGTCAGTAAATAATTAATAAAACAAATTTAGGTTATTCTTATTTATAGAGCATATAGTAGATGCTCGACAAATACTTTCCAGGTTGAATTAGACAAGAGTTCCTTGGTGTAAAATAAACACAGAATCTCAAAGTTTTGTGCAGTTTTAATTTAAACTAATGGTTATGGGGTATTGTGGTATATATGAGTGGATGTATGTATATACATGTGTGAATATGTGTGTGATATATATTTCTATAGCACATATGCTTTTTAAAAAAAGCTGCTGCAATTAGTGACTGTTATTACATAAATACTCTCATTTGTTTCAAGAAAACTTAAAGCCCAGAAGACCTTTCAGATGGGTTATTTGCTTTCAGAGGAGATATTTATTTCATACAGTTACCTAAGAGTATTGATGTGATGTGAACAGAGACATAAGGAATCATTTTCTATCCTTCCTCATCATGCTAGGTACAATGCTTCAGTGAATATTTCCACGTATTTGGACTGGGGAGAGGCATTGAGAGGAAACTCTCATTCAGGGGCTCCAGGCCCCTTCTTGAGGCTTCTAAATAAATGGCAGAATTCTTGCTCTATTTCCATAATGTTACCCTGGCCATGTTCACTGCCTTGAGGAGATCTTGCAACATGACCATGTGTGAGAATGTGTGAGTATGCAAGGCTTTGAGGAGTGAGAGAGGAGTGTGCATATCCTAGGAGGATTATCTATGTTATCTGAGCATAGGTTTGGGCAACCAAATTGGTCTTAAAAATGATGTTAAACCCAAGAAGTAGACATCAAAAATTGAAAAGAAAAAAAGCATGTGTGTTTTCATTGTTTTAAGTTTTTCTTCTGAGGAAAACAAAATTAAATAAAAAAATGCAACACTGTGCATGCATATCTGACTTCAGACTTTTATTTCTGTTATTAGATGTGTTGCATGTAGCTTGGTAATTTACTGTATGATGAATAATAGACTGGAACATCTACCAATAACTTTCATACAAATGTTCAGAATAGAAGTATATTTGTTCAGGTTTCTGGAAATAAATAGTAAAATAAATAGTACAAATAGTTTCAATAAATTTACCAATCCGAGTGTTTCTGGCTCTATTTCAAAACTCATAACTAATCTTCAGAGTAACTGAATTTCCCTTTGAACTGGGTAAGGCAATTATCCAAACAACTTTGCATACTATTTAAACATGATTTCTGGATGATTTTATTATTCTGGGCAAATAATATAAACATGTCAGGATTTTTACAAGTCCTAGTGATTTTTTTTTTTTTTAAGATGAGACCAAAGCCAAAACATCACATAGGTTTTTCTGACTATGAATACAAAGATAGGTAATGCTAATTCTCAGTAGCTCTGGGTACATCTAGATATCAGACCTTTTACTGATGGGTTTAACTAGGGTGATAGAAATGTGCCCTTAATTTTTTTTTCTAGAGGCAGAAAGTTGCTTCTAATTATATACATAGCTAAAGTGAAAAATATCTGAAAGTTAATACACACATATGTAGATATATTTGTGTTATGTGATAAACGGTCTTGTTTGCACACTTCTGGACTTGAGAAGTCTGCATTTGTTTTGCACCTATTCTGAGTTTAGAACCCCAATAAGAGGACTTGTTAAATACACAGTGAACTTTTTGTGAAAACTGTTACTAGCTTCACCTGTATGCCATCATTGCTCCAAATTAAATAACTGTTTAGGGTCAGAATATAAATGCTGGGAATATACATTTTATTACTTCTTAATCTAGGAGTCAAAGATTTTACCACCTGGTAAATAATGTTGGACTTCAACTTGTTACTGACACATTTTAATAGTAGATGAAATCTGTTTTTCTTTGTTATGTGAATAAATGTATATTGTGCTCTTCAGACTTGTTGGATTGTATAGAGATTAAATAGTGATATGTATATTTTGTTGTTTGCTTTGCAACTCATGTAATTTCAGTGCTTTGACTAGCTTAAAACTTCAAACAAGAAATTTTACAATAAAGTTGGACTAATGTTCATCAAGAATGATTATTTTAGGAGGGCCATATAATACTTGATACTCTCAAACCTAAACTCCCATTTTTTACTTATTTTTTAATTTTATGTTAGGTTCTGGGGTACATGTGCAGGTCATGCAGGGTGTTGCATAGGTGCATACATAACCAGGTTGTTTACTGCCTCTACTCCCCTTCATCTATATCCAGCATTTCTCCCCATGTTATCCCTCCCCACCCTCTCCCCGCCACTATCCCTCCCTCAGCCCCCCACCACGACCCCCAGTGTGTGATGCTCTTCTCCCTGAGTTCATGTGTTCTCATTGTTCAACACCCACCTATGAGTGAGAATATGTGGTGTTTGGTTTTCTGTTGTTGTGTCAGTTTTCTGAGAATGATGGTTTCCAGATTCCTACAAGTCCCTACAAAGGACATGAACTCATCGTTTTTTATGGCTGTGTAGTATTCCATAGTAAAGAACGTAATTTTATGTGATATCATTTTCCCTTTTTGTCAGATGTCTGCTATGACCAATAGCATTGAGCTTCCAGATGGCTAAGTGGGGGTAGTTAGGAGCTGTATTGGGTTGCCAGGGATGCCATAACAAAGTATGCTGACTGGGTGGATTAGAACAATAGAAATTTATTTCCTTACAATTCTGGAGGCTAGCAACAAAAATGTGGGCAGGTTTGGTTTCTTTGGAGGTCTGTCTCTGTCTGGTATATGATTATTTTCTCCTCATTACTTTATATGGTCTTTCTTCTGTGTGTGTGTCTATGTCTCGATTTCCTCTTCTTACAGGGACACGAGTCACTCAATTAGGGTCCAGTCTAGTGACTTCGTTTACCCTTAAGTATCTCTATAAAGATCCTACTTCCAAAAACAGTGATTTTGGAGGATTTGGGATTAGAACTTCAACTATAAATTTTGGCTGGACACAATTCAGTCTGTAACAAAAGAATAGTTAATGATGTTGAGATAAAGCTATGCTAACTGGTCCATACAGGCATTGAGCCTGTTAACTTGGGTTTATTGGTCCACAGATAATCATACTGCTCTCAAACATTAGCATGCATCCTTTTTATATGGAGTATTTACTAAATAATATGGTTGGGCCCCCACATCAGTGACTTAATTCAGTTGGTCTAGGGTGAGGCCAGATAATTTACATTTCTAACAAGGCCCAAGGCAATGCTAATCTTAGGAATAGACTTTGAGAGCCACTGGCCAAATCACCTAGGCTAAGCAGCAACATGGCATACAGCTATATAAGCAGCTTTATATATGAACTATATAATAAACTATGAAGCTTTTTTTTTTGGGAGACAGGGTCTCACTCTGTTGCCCAGGCTGGAGTGCAGTGGCACAATCATGGCTCACTGCAGCATCAACTTCCAGGGCTCAAGCCATTTGCCACCTTAACATCTTGAGCAGCTGGGACTACAGGTGCACACCATCGGGCCTACCTAATTTTTTAAAAAGTTATTTTTTATTTTTTGTAGAAACAGTATCTCACTCTATTGCCTAAGATGGTTTCCTGGGCTCTAATAATCCTCCCACCTTGGCCTCCCTAAATGCTGGGATTATAGGCATGACCTACCTTGTCCAGCCTCATGAAGCTTTTTGACAATGCAAAGTTGCTCCACTATTTTAGTAATGGCAATTTCACTAGTTTCCCAAATTGTATTTTTTGCCTCAACACAAAACCATTTAGAACTGAAAAATGTAAAAGCTGTGCAGAAAAGGGCCAGAAGAACATGAGAAGATATCGATTTACAGTAAAAAATGTACATTAAAAAAAAAAACTCAGACATAAGTGAGTCAAGGGTTAGCTGGTCTAAAATCTCTTACTGGTTTCAAAAGGATTTTTGTCATCCTGTAGACAGGTAAAATTCCCATAGTCATCTCTGGGAATATTGCTTATGTTTTATTATTCTAACCAAAGCTTTTCTTCTTTTTAAAGAAAAAGTCCCAGGTCATTTGGATTAATTTTACATTTTCATTCTTACACTTTGAATGTTTATAATCGTCTTTGATCCTTGTACTTTCCACTCTTGTTTGAGCCCAGTTGGTCTTAAAATAATTCCTACTCTAGTAAAATAAATCTTTAATAAGTTGTTGGCTCTCTAGGGGTGTACTGAGTATTTATTTTCCAAATAAAATATAATGCTAATCCTTTTCTTCTGGGACAAGTAAATTATTATAATGGATTTTATTCAAAATAATTAGAATGACAGTTGAGAAAAAGTGAATCAAAACCAAATAAAAATACTTGAATACAAAACCATTCTAAAGATGTTAAAAAGATAGTTTTTATGCAATTCCAAATAAATGGTATTTCAAAGGTAAGAAAAAAACAGAAAAGCTTACTACAGAAATAAAATCCAGGCTATGCTTTTTCAAGGCATAGTTCAATCCAGGAAAATTTCTCTCCTTCCTAAGAAGAATATACCATTGTCTACTATGAGGTTTACAAAGAATATAAAATATAAACACAGATTAAAATGTTTAAAGTACTCACTTCAAATGTTATTGTTCTGAAATGTCCATGCCAAATATCGTAATTCATAAAACTTGAATGATTGAAAGAGTTGAAAATGGTAATACTATACAGTTTTTTTGAAGATTGTGATATTTGTCATCACTTTATGATTTGGGTATTATAAGATTAGTGATTTCTTCACAGAGCTACTCAAGAGAAAATACAAAACAGAGAACTAAAAACTGTCCTGAGAATTAAAGAAGCTAAGATTAGAAGTATTACATATTTACTTTCCAAATTGTGGTTAGGCAGATATTAAGATTGTGCTTTAGGGTTGCTTACAGTGATGTCTTAGGAAATAATGACAATTTTCGATGATGTAGAATTCTCTAGAAAATCTAGCTGTGGCTCCTGAGGCTCTTACCCTTTTTCTGACTTGTGACACACTTCTTGCAGCCCTTATTAATCACACTGATCAGAAACTTGTGAAACTCCGAAAAGGTTTTACAAGAACCCCATGTGCCAATGCCCAGAGGTGCGAAGGAGCTTAGAATTATGTGGTATACTTCTGGGCTGTAACCTAATCCAACTGTAGAACCAACTGGCTTTTGCCTTCTGTGTTCCCTAATCATGTTGTTAGCTCATCTTCTATGGCTGTGAAGGTAGATTGCTAGTCCTATACTGATTTAAGCTGATTTATGTCTTATGTCCAACTAAATTATCAATATATTTTGAATCAGCTGACCCTTACCAGAACACTCTACCATGGATTGTAATCAATTCAGAATTAAGACAGCAATTCATTCTGGCCTAGTGAGGCAACATCAACCACTTAGCCTGTGGGCTGGCAATGGTGTCACTCACTTGTGAATGTGTTTAGGAACTTTCCAGATTCCTGATTTGTGGAGGAGGACAAGTATGGGGAAACATAAGGGGAAGACTTTTAATGTCTGTAGTCTCAGAAGAAGAATACAGATTTCAAGAACAGAGATGATCTGTCATCATATTACAACATTGCCTTTGGAAATAATTTAACAGTCATAAGTACTGCCAGTAATTCTTTACAAGATTATAACCACTGCCTGAAATTTAACTTTCAATTGTAATTCTGGGTAAATTTTGCAAGAAGGTAAGAGTGTCATTATCAAATTTTTAAAATATTAACACCATCTGAAAAAAAAAAAAGCCTGTGGTTAGACCTCTGCTTGCCTAAGGACACATTTTTACTTATAGATACAAGCCCTTTATTCTAATAAAATAAGGCTCCAAGAACTGATAAATGACTTCAGTAAAGCTTTAGTATACAGTGTAAAAATACCCTAGCATTTCTGTACAACAATAATGTTTAAGCTGAGAGTCAAATCAAGAACACAATCCCATTAATAATAGCCACACACACAAAATAAATTGCTTAGGAATACATATAACTGAGGAGGTGAAATATCTCTACCAGGAGAACTATAAAACATGCTGAAAGAAATCAAAGATGACACAAAGGAATGAAAAAAATTCCATGCTCATGGATTGGACAAATCAATATCATTAAAATGGCCCCAACTGCCCCAAAAATGTATAGATTCAATATTACCCTTATAAAACTACCTATGTCTTTCTTCATAGAAATAGAAAAAAATTATTCTAAAATTTATATGGAACCAGGAAAGAGTCCAAATAGCCAAACAATCCTAAGCAAAAAGAAGAAAGCCATAGGCACCACACTACTTGGTTTCGAATTATGTTGTAAGGGTAAAGAAATAAAAACAGGATTGTACTGGTTAAAAAAAAAGAGAGAGAGAGACACAGACCAATGGAACAAAATAGAAACTCAAGAAATAAAGCTGCATACATATAGCCATCTGATGTTTAACAGTCAACAAAAATAAGCAATGTAAAAAGGGCTCCCTATTCAATAAACGTTGCAGGGTTAGCTGGCTACCCATAAGCAGAAGATTGAAACAGCATCCTTATCTTTCACCATATGCAAAAATTAACTCAAGATGTATTAAAGATTTAAATATAAGACCTCAAACTACATCCTAGAAGAAAACCTAGGAAATGCCATTCTGGACATCAGCAATGGGAAAGAATTTATGACTAAATCCTCTAAAGCAATTACAACAAAAACAAAAATTGACAAGTAGAAGCTAATTAAACTAAAGCGCTTCTGCAAAGCAAAAGAAACTATCAACAGAGTAAACAGACAACCTACGGAATGAGAGAAAATATTTGCAAACTATGCGTTGAGCAAAGGTCTAATATCCAGAGTCTACAAGGAACTTAAGTCAACAAACAAGAACCAAATAAACCCATTAAAAATGAGCAAAGAACACAAACATTTCTCAAAAGAAAACATACGGCAGCCAACAAACATCAAAAAATGCTCTACATCACTAATCAGAGCAACGCAAATCAAAACCACAATGAGATACCATTGCACACTAGTCAGAAGAGGTATTATTAAAAAGTCAAAAAACAACAGACACTGGCAAGGCGGAAGAGAAAATAAATGCTATCTTACCTGATGGAAGGTCTTGTCTGTGAGTTGTCCAGGTTCTTGGTGCATTAAACGAAGAATGGAACAAAATGCACAAACAAAGTAACAAAAAATGAAGCAATGAAAGAAGAAGCAACAAAAGTGCGGATTTATCCAAACGAAAGTAAAGAGTGGGAGCAGGCTTAAGCAGGTGGCTCAAGAGCTTCTATTACAACGTTCTTTAGGGTTTTTACTAAGCTGAAAGAATTTGGTAACACTCCTAGGTGCCCTTTAGAGGCCTCCGATTGGTTACATCCTATGAAAGGTTGGCCTGTGACCAATCAGAGGCTAAGTAGAGACTTGGCCTGTGGTCAATCAGAGGCTGGAGTGGAAACTTCTGTCTTGTTATACAGGAGCATCCTGTATGCCGCCTAATCTTGCCTGGAACTAGCTGCACCTGCTGTTCTTTTACTTCTACCTTAACCCTTAGTTATCCTAATTCTCTATTCTCCTACCTCACTTATACACTGTTGGTGGGAATGTAAATTTGTTCAGCCCATGTGGAAAGCAGTTTGGAGAGTTTTGAAATAACTTAAAACAGAACTACCATTCAACCCAGGGATCCCAATACTGGGTATACATCCAAAAGAAAACAAATCACTCTACCAAAAGACACATGTACTCACATGTTGATTGCAGCACTATTCACAATAGCAAAGACATGGAATCAATCTAGGTGTCCATCCACAGTGGATTGGATCAAGAAAATGTGGTGCATATACACCACAGAATACCACGCAACCGTAAAAAATAAAAAAATCATGTCCTTTGCAGCAATATGGATGCACCTAGAACCCATTATCCTAAGTAAATTAACACACACACAGAAAACCAAATACCAAATGTTACCACTTATAAGTGGGAGCTAAACATTGGGTACACATGGACATAAAAGTAGCAGCAATAGAAACCGGAGACTATTAGATGGTAGAAGGAGGGGGATAAGGACTGAAAAAGTACCTGTTAGGTACTATGCACAGTGCCTGGGTGATGGGATCCTTTGTATCCTAAACCTCAGCATCACACGATATACCTATGCAAAAAAACTGCACACATACCCCCTGCATCTAAAATAAAAGTTTTAAAAAATAAAGAAATGTGTATTTTGTCACTAGTATACTACCCCAAATATTACTCATTAATTTTTTTGTCTTTCCAGAAATAAGTCTAGCCACTTTAACTCTGCCTTTTAAACATATTAAATAAAAAATCAAGGGAAATGAAAATGTAAAAAATATTTATTTTCAGTTCACTGTTAGGTTTAAGAAATTTTTGAGCAAAAAAGCCACTTGACATTATTGAGGCAAGTGTACTTCCATATCAATTTCAAGAGGCAGCTTGAAAAAAAAGATATGTATATATGTATGTAAAAGGAAGGGGGTGGGAAATATATTTTTTAAAGTATGCTCTATCCCAGATATTGCACTAGGTGTAATTTCTTAATCCTCAAAAAAACAAAACAAAACAAAACAAAAAAACCCATGAGACCAGTGTAATTATCAGTATTTTACAATGAAACTGAAGTATAGAAAAGTATGTGGTACATTTCTAAAAAGCTTTGTACTTTTTAATTTTTCCCAAGACAGCAGATAAGAGGCTTTTAGTGGCCAGGTGTGGTGGCTCAGGCCTGTAATCCCAGCACTTTGGGAGGCCGAGGTGGGTGGATTATGAGGTTAGGAGATAGAGACCATCCTGGCTAACACAGTGAAACCTCTTCTCTACTAAAAATACAAAAAATTAGCTGGGCGTGGTGGCACATGCCTGTAGTCCTAGATACTTGGGAGGCTGAGGCAGAAGAATTGGTTGAACCCTGGGGTTGGAGGTGGCAGTGAGCCAAGACTGCACCACTGTACTCCAGCCTGGGTGACAGAGAGAGACTCCATCCCAAAAAAGAAAAAAAAAAAAAAAAAAGAGGCTTTTAGTATGCCTCAGTCACTTGGAAATAGCAAAATAGTGGAAAAAGACCAACTGATATGGTGTGGCTGTGTCCCAACCCAAATCTTATCTGGAATTGTACTCCCATTATTCCCACATATTGTGGGAGGAACCTGATGGAAGATAATTGAATCATGGGAGGGATTTCCCTCATACTGTTCTTCTTGTGGAATAAGTCTTATGATATCTGATGTTTTCATCAGGGTTTTCCACTTTTGCATCTTCCTTATTCTCTCTTTGCCTGCTGCCATCCATGTAACATGTGACTTGCTCCTCCTTGCCTTCCAACATTATGAGGCTTCCCTAGTCATGTGGAACTGTAAGTCCAATTAAATCTCTTCCTTCTGTAAATTGCCCAGTCTCAGGAATGTCTATATCAATAGCATGAAAATACACCAATACACTGACTCAATTTGCTTTAATTCAAAAAGAAAAAGGGAATTTACTAGAACGGTGAACAATACTGCAGATCCTGGGGAGGTGAAAGTTGATGAACAACTCCCAGTATAGTGTCAAGCTGATAAAAGTGAGTGAAAATCCAGTATGAGCAAGGGGCAGAGTCTTCTTTTGTGATTCACCTTTCCACTAGGGATCCAGGAAACCCAGGCCAAGGGAAAGCACTTTGTTTCTCCAAAACCCTGGGCTAATGTTGGGAGAGGATTGGAGATGTAGAGAGGGAAAGACACTGGGAAAAGCTTTAGGCATTTTCTCAGATCCAGGACTGAAAGCAGGGTGCCATTTTTTACCTGGGCTCATGCAAAGTCAACCATTTTTTGGCAACCCAGCAATGTGGCCAAGCAAACATTTTAGTCAGGTAAGAGATTGGTGCAGTTATTCTGGTAGTGGGGCAGAACCCCACTACCAGAATTGAGTGACAAATTAGGAAAGCATCCCAGCAGTAGGCACTGGAATTGGGCTCTCTCCCATCACAGGTATGGAGTGAAAGGAGAATTTCTGAAGCCATGCTTTCTCCTAGATGGTGAGATCTGCAGCCAGGGTCAGCTTTGCAACCTGGAACCAGTCTGCATGTGTAGTTGCTGTGTGCCCCACTCTGATTTCCTGAGATCATGGTGCAGCAGCTATCTCTCTGTTCCACACCCATGTGTATCTCCAGGTGCTTGGAGCACCAGAATAAAAGAAATAACTATCATTGAGAAGAGTTAAATGTAATTAAGACCCACAAAAGGATGAATGAAATGAAAGTTTGTGTTTTGGAAGGATGGATGAAACAGACTGCTAGATAGATTAACAAAGAAAAAAGAGAGAAGATCCAAATAAACACAATGAGAAATAAGAAAAATGACATCACAACTGATTCCACAAAAATATAAAAGATCCTGAGAGATGGTGTGAATCTCTTTATGCACACACACTAGTGCACCTAGAGGAAATGGATAAATTCCTGGAAACAGTCTCCCAAGATTGAACCAGGAAGAAACAGAAATCCTGAACAGAGATATAACAAGTAATGAAATTGAATGACTAAAACAAAACAAAGCAAACAAAAACCTACCCAAAAAAAAATAAATAAATAAAAAAAATAAAGCCATTCAGATGGATTCACTGAAACTCTTCCAAAAAATTGAGGAGGAGAAACTCTTCCCTAATTCATTCCATGAAACCAGTATCAACCTGATACCATAATCTGGCAAAGACACAACAAAAAAGAAAACTACAGGCCAATATCGCTAATGAGCATAGACAGAGAAATTCTCAAGAAAATACTAGCAAACTGAATTTGGGAGCACATCCAAAAACTAATTCATCATGATCAAGTGGGCCTTATTCTTGGGATGCAAGGATGGTTCAATATATGCAAATCAATAAATGTGATTCACCATGTAGAGTTAAAAACAAAATATCGATAGACACAGAAAAAACATTCAATAAGATCTAGCACCCCTTCATTGTAAAAACTCTCAATAGACTAGGTATTGAAGGAACATACCTCCAAATAAGACCCATCTATGACAAATCCACAGCCAATATCTTACTGAACAGACAAAAACTAAAAATATTCTTCTTGAGAACTGGAACATGACAAAGATGCCCAGTCTCAACAGTTGTATTCAACGTAATACTGGAAAATCCAGCCAGAATAATAAGGCAATAGAAAGTAAAGGCATCCAGATAGGAAAAGAGAAAATAAAATTATCTCTGTTTGCTGACAATATTATTTTATACCTAGAAAACCTTTGAGGTTCACCCAAAAGATTTGATAAATAACTTCAGCAAACTTTCAGCATACAAAATCAATTTATAAAATACAGGAGCATTTCTATACACCCATTACATACAAGCTGAGAGCCAAAACAATAATTCAGTCCCATGTACAATAGCCACAAAAAAGTACCTAAGAATACACCTAACCAAGGAAGTGAAGGATCTCTACATAGAGAACTACAAAACAATGCTGAAAGAAATCCTAGATGACATAAACAAATGGAAAAGCATTCAATGCTCATGGGTTAGAAGAATCAGTATAGTTAAAATGGCCATGCTGTCCAAAGCAATGTACAAATTCAATGCTATTTCTATCAAATTACCAAAGTCATTTTTCCCAGAATTAGAAAAAAAATGTTAAAATTCACATGGAATCAAGAAGCCCCAAACATCCAAGCAATCCTAATAAAAAACAACATAGCTGGAGGCATCACATTACCTGACTTCAAACTAAACTGCAAGATCACAGTAACTAAAACAGAATGGTACTGGTACAAAAATAGACACCTAGACCAATGGAACAGAATGAAGCTCCCTGAAATAAAGCCACACACCTACAACCAGCTGATCTTTGACAAAGTTGACAAAAAATAAACACTGAGGAAAGGACACCCTTTCAATAAATGGTGATGAGAAAACGAGCTACCATAATAAGCAGAAGAATAAAACTGGACTCTGTACCTATCACTGTATAAAAAATTAACTCAAATAGATTAAAAACTTAAATGTTAGACTGTTACATTCTAGATTTTACTCCTGTGGAATTGAAATTGTAAAAGAAAACTTACGAAATACTCTGCTAAACATTGGCATAGGCAAATAATTTATGATGAAAGCCCCAAAAACAAATGCAACAAAAACAAAGACAAGTTGGCCTTAAATAAACTAAAGAGCCTCTACACGACAAAAGAAACTATCAACAGAATAAACAGAGAACCTACAGTATGGGAGAAAATATTCACAAACTATGCATTTGACAAAGGTCTAATATCCAGCATCTATAAGAAGCTTAAATAAATCAACAAGAAAAAAAAAACAACCCATTAGAAAGTGGACAAAGGACATGAACAAACACTTCTCAAAAGAAAACATACAAGAGATGCTAGTGAGCTTGTGGAAAATAGGGAATGTTTATATACTGTTGGTGGAAATGCGAATTACTTCATCCCCTTTGGAAAACAGTTTGGAGATTTCTCAAAGAACTAAAAACAGAACTACCATTTGTCCCAGCAATCCCATTATAGAGTATATACCCAAAGGAAAAGAAATCATTTGAGCAAAAAGACACATGCATTCATATGTTCATTGTAGCACTATTCACAATAGCAGAAACATGGAATCAACCCAAGTGCCCTTAAATAGTGAATCGGATAAAGAGAATGTGGCATATATACATCAAGGAATACTATGCAGCCATAAAAAGAATGGAGTGATGTCCTTTGCAGCAACATGGATGTAGCTGGAGGCTGTGATCCTAAGCAAACTAATACAGAACAGAAATGCAGATATCACAAATTCTTATTTATATGCGGGAGCTAAATTTTGAGTTTCCATGAACACAAAGATAGAAACAGTAGTCACTGGGAACCCAAAAAGTTGGGAGGGAGGAAGAGAGGTAAGGGATGAAAAATTTTTTATTGAGTACTGCCTTTACTATCTGGGTGATGGGATCAATCATGAAGCCCAAACCTCAGCATCATGAAACATACCCTTGTAACAAACCTGCATGTGTACCTCCAAATCTAAAATAAAAATGGAAATTTAAAAAAGGCAAGTGGAAAAAAGTAATGAGAGGCTTTGCACATTTATCACATAACTTTGCTATTAATGTTAATTTTGTAGAAAATTATGTTAGCAAAAAAACAAACGAACAAAAACCAACCAAACAAAAAACAACGAACAACAACAACTAAGGAAGTAAAACAAACAACAACAAACAAACAAACAAAATGAGGAAAGTTGTTCTGATAAAGTTTTGATAGCCAAGACATGAGAGATTCTAAGGTAGTCAAGTCTCTCTGATGAGATCTGAATTTACCTGGTGCCTTGGGAAAATTAAGTGACTGTGAGTTACTGAACTGTGGCGTACAAAGGTGATGCCCAAAGTTTGAAAATCCAGTTTTAAACTATCTATATTACTATCTGCACCACTTTCTTGGGTGTAGATGGAAAAGGTTATTTAAGGAAAAATTACACAGAATTTATTAGTTCAGCATTTGGGGTTTCAGTTATAGAAAACACTCAGTCTTAGTTGTTTGGAAATCTTGTTATGCACTGGGAATGGCTATAGTGCAATACTTATGTTCTCCCTTTGACTTAGCTATTTTATGCCTTCAGGATTCCTGTAATCATACATTAGTTTTTTTGAAGCTGTAATATATGAAAGAATAGCTCTTAATTGACGCTGTTTAAACAATATTTTCCTGGGTCAAAAACATTCGAGAAATTCCTTCTAATTTTTTTTTACAGCATGTCAAAATCTACAGTAGGATAGTAACCTGTTTAACTTTGTTGAACAAAATGTTTTGCTTGACATATGAGATTGGTGCAAAAGTAATTGCATTTTTGCCATTAAAATTAATGATAAAACCACGATTGCTTTTGCACCAGCCTATACTTACTGCAATTTTTTAACACCACCTTGGGAAAAATGTCCTTGATAAGACGCAAAACATAGTCTCTTGCTGTTCTTAGTTATAATTTGTGACTTTTTATGAGCACTACTACCTTAGATAATAGTTAAATCAGCATAGTTCTAGAGAAGAAAGCCATACAATGCTAAAGGTTTTAGGAGTCATCAATGCTACTATGTATCCTTGATCTTTGAGAGAATAACTCAAGATAGCTTATTGACTTCTGAACAATTATATTCATCAAAAAGAAGGATTACCAAGCAGAATGAAATAAAGTCATCTAGGGGACTGGATGAAGTAATGCTTACAATGTTGCTTTGTTTTTCAGTGTTTACTTGCTTTTTCCTTAAGAGAATTATATTTTTTCCTCTCATATTCTGAAGAAGTGCTTGATGTGGTTTCATCTTTGAATGTCTGAGATGGTCAGTAACCAAATAAGAAGGTGTTACATGGAAACTAGTTGAGAAGGAAAATGTTCCCAATATCTAACATAGATTTAAGAAATTATTTTCTGGCCAGCAGAAAATTTTTACCTAATACAAAATATGAACAGTTTATTCATCTCTAATTCTTTTGCTTTCTTTTCCTGCAGCAAATTATGTAAATCCAAGCATCTATTAATAGTGAAAACATGTAGTTAGCCCACAATATCAGGAAATCCAGTTCTCAGGATTAGTCATAACCAAGGGCAACCCAGTGGAAAGGCACAGTGTATTAAATGTGTTTTTTACCAATTAAGTAGAAAATAGAGCAAAGAAAATGGAAAAAGTAATAGGAATATATGTTTCTTAGGCCAAACGAAAAAAGAAATAGCAGTATGTGTCTCTCAAGCTAACTAGTTTGTTTCTTTTATATGACTGTTTGGTTTCTTTTATGTTCTTTTAGAATATGCATCCCTGGAATTATCAAAGATTAAATTTTACAGACTATCAGACATGTATGACAATAACAAAAAAAAATCTCTATTTTTCAACTGTAACATCGTAGCTATGGTGCTTTTTTGTTGTCAGTTACTTGGTGATATGGTTTGGCTGTGTCCCCACCCAAATCTCATCTTGAATTGTAGTTCCCATAATTCTCACATTTTGCAGTAGGAACCCAGTGGGAGATAATTGAGTCATGGGGGTGGTTTCTCCCTTACTATTCTCATGGTAGTGAATAAGTCTCAAGAGATATAATGGTTTTATAAGGGGTTTCCCTTTTCACTTGGTTCTCATTTTCTCTCTTGCCTGCCACCATATAAGACATGCCTTTTGCCTTCTGCCATGATTGTGAGGCCTCCCCAGCCACATGGAACTGTGAGTTTATTAAACCTCTTTTTCTTCATAAATTACCAAGTCTCGGGTATGTCTTTATGAGCAGTGTGAAAATGGACTAATATACTTGGAGAAGTAGAATGACTGATTTCAGCCTGTTACACAATTTGAGGTTTTTGAATGATCAAAGTTTTCCAGAAATGACTGCTCTTTCTGACTTCTGTTAACTCTTCTCTATGAGGCTGAAGCAAAAAGAGAAAGAGGGAAAGAGTACAGTGGCATCAACACATTCATGGGTCAACTCACAGAAGTTAAAATTTTCAATTTGAAGTGGGTCATTTTTCCAGTGATTCTTGAAGAGGAAGAAAAGTTTTCCCTACCCAGTAGAAAATATCAATTGGATGTTAGAGTAGGCTTCCTTGTGACTTATCTGCAGCGGAACCTCTCTTTGCAGCTGTGGTGCATCCACCAAGAGCTTCACAGCTTCATTGCTCTTGCCTAATATGAGTTACAGACTTTTTGAGGGAATAGGGAACCTATTGGCTTGCCAAAGAAAACTTTAAAACAACCTTAACCCAAATTTCAAGCAAAAGTTTAAACCAGATTTATGTCTGATTAATAGAGTACAGGGCAAATATAGTAGTAATTTTGTACTTTGTTACTAATTGTGTGAATTTGCAAGGGAGAATTTGCAGGGGCAAAATGCCTATGTTAAAATATAAGGTAGGGCTGGGAATGGTGGCTTATGCCTTTAATCCCAGCATTTTGGGAGGCTGAAGTGAGCAGATCACTTGAGGTCAGGAGTTCGAGACCAGCCTGGCCAACATGGTAAAACACGGTTTCTGCTAAAAATACAAAAATTAGCCAGGCATTGTGGTGTGCTTCTGTAGTCCCAGCTACTCAGGACATTGAAGAAAGAGAATCACTTGAACCCAGGAGGTAGAGCTTGTAGTGAGCCAAGATTACGCCACTGTACTCCAGCCTGGGTGACAGGGTGAGACTCCATCTAAAATAAATAAATAAATGAAACAAACCAACCAAAAAAAAAAAAATAAGATAGTCCTCTATTAAATGAGAGGTTCTGATTGCAAGATTCTGCTGGAAATGCAATTTGATACCATGTTTTAACTATAACTTTAATGTTACCATGCATTCCTTAAAGGATATAACAAAGTTAGTGTCTGAAGAGGTATCAGGGCACCAGATATCTCAGCAAAGATGTTTACATCAGTTTAAAAGATTAATCAGTGTCCAACAAACTAATATTTTTGTTTTTTTCTCCAGGAAGAAGTAATACTGACAAACTCATTTGCCAAATAAATTATTTCACAAAAATCACATATACCATTTAAAACAATGCCATTAACTTTTAAAAAGATGTTCGTAGTTTTAGGAAGAAAAAAAAAACAACCTGACACTGGTCAAAGATGCTGGAAAAAGCCAGTGAAGTAAAAGGAATTGATGTAATAGCAAGTGAAATAAAAACAAAGGATGATAAAAATTCGAGGTTTGAGAGATTTCTGGAATGAAGCTGAATCGCAGTGAACTGACGGTAACTTATGGCATGACCTAGAGCTCTGTCCCAGTGACCCTGAACTGCTCAACAGGATTTCTGCTCTTTTCTAGTTTAAAAGGAAAACAAAAATGCTCCCTTGTTCTCTCTCGATGTTTTCCTTTCCTTTTCTTCTTCTTCTTCATTTTTTTCTGAAATGCTTTTCTTAATCTAGGTGCAATTTTTAGATAAGGTATATTGCTGGAAGAAAAAGAAATGATTTCATTAAATATGTTATTTCCTCTCCTCTAAAGTTTATTTATTTTTCAAGTAACTTTCAAGATCTGCTTTGTTCTTACAGCTTGTAGCATTACTTTGTAAATCCATTGGTTTTTACTAAATGCTTTTGGCAAATGGAGAGTATTTTCCATGTCCAGGAATTAGCTAAATAAAACCCATTATAGAAGTTTTTTGCTAAAGATTTTTAATTATTTGCCACATCTCTTGAACACATCAGTAGCATATTCCAGGAATCAAAGTGGTTTATATTTTAGAGATATTGACTATACCTATGACTTTTTAAAGAAGTTTGGAAATGCCAGCATCTTAGAATGCCTGACCTTTATAGAATAATCAAGTACATTAGTCACTAACAAAAAGAACCTAATCTTGTTGATGTATACCTCTTCAATATCAATTAATTGTCATAGCACATTATGGAACTCCCTAGGTGAAGAATAGGGTACTGGCTACTTTAGAAATCAATGTGTAGACCTCAAAGTGGAAATGTTGACACTAATGAGTAGATTCCGAGAAAAATCCGTTTGAAATGTGCTTTTAATTTATAAGTCTGAAGTGTCATGCACTGATGAAATAAGTGAGAAATAAAGTTTAATATTTATTTAATAGATTAGGCCAGGGACTCCGCTGCACTGGGGATAAACTGAAGCAGTTTTGATGAGCAGAAATTCTGGAAATTATATTAATCCAAGGGTTTCTGCCAAGTTTTATGACACTTAAAATGCCAATGAAAGGTAGAAATGGGAAAGTGTAAATGAAGGCCAGGATAGTTCCCCATTTTTTAAGGTGTATGCTCTTCTAAATTGGGGTAGAAGAGAGACTTGGCAGGGACATGGTTGAAGCTGGAAACCATCATCCTCAGCAAACTAACACAGGAACAAAAAACCAAGCACCACATCTCCTCACTCATAAGTGGGAGGTGAACAATGAGAACACATGGACACAGGGAGGGGAACATCACACACTGGGGCCTGTTAGGGGGTCGGGGGCTAGGGGAGGGATAGCATTAGGACAAATACCTAATGCAGATGACTGGTTGATGGGCGCAGCAAACCACCATGGCACATGTATACCTATGTAACAAACCTGTATGTTCTGCACATGTATTCCACAACTTAAAATATAATAAAAAGAAAAAAAAAAAAGAGACCTGCTAAACAATGACACACAACTGATAATGATGATGTTTCTTCTTATGAACTCCCAGGAAGACTTCTTAAGGTCCAGAGAGTTTCTAAAGTGAGAATTGTTCATGAAAAACTGTTATGTCACCTATGATGTACAGTATTTAAGGTTTAGTGTGCACAATGATATAGGGTAACATGTATATATAATGATTATAGAAATGTGTTAAGTATAATAAAAAATTGCTATGGTTATAATGTGTGTTCTTTCCAAAATTTATGTTGAAGCTTAATCCCTATTGTATTAAGAGGTGAGACCTTTTGAAAAATGATTAAGGCTTGAGAGTGGAGTCCTCATGAATGAATTAGTGCCCAATGAAAGGGCTGGAGGGAACTAGCTTAGGTCGTTTGTGCTCTTTTGTCCCTTCTGCCATGTGAGGAGACTCCGACGGAGCCATCTATGAGGGAGAAGCCTTTACCAGACACTGAACCTAATGGTGCCTTGATCTTGGATTTCCCAGCCTCCAGAACTGTGAGAAAATACATTTATCTTGTTTGTAAACTAATCAGTCTCAGGCATTTTGTTAGTAGCAGCACGACAAACTAAGATCGGTTATATTATGCAAAATATGATTTCCATCACTATTGATATAGTTTTTCTTTTTCTATTTTTTCTTTTGCCAAACATACAACTCAGTTTCTCATTAACTGTACAAATAATATGACTCCACTGAAATAACTTTAATAATTATTTTAGTGTAACTTTCATTTAAGGAGTGGTTTATTCTTTATTAGGATTTTGCTGATGCTTTTAGATATTTAATTTGATACTTAACAACAGCGCTGTGAGATACAGATTGTTTTCCTGGTTTACAAATGATGAATCTGACAAAGAGAAATTAATACTCATGTAATCTCATTCTTAGCACACTCAGTCTGACTCATATTGATGGGGTCGTTTTGTTTTTTTCTTATAAATTTGTTTAAGATCTTTGCAGATTCTGAATATTAGCCCTTTGTCAGATGGGTAGATTGCAAAAATTTTCTCCCATTCTGTTGGTTGCCGCTTCATGCTGATGATAATTTTTTGTTTGTTTTTTTTTGTTTTGCTGTGCAGAAGCTCTTTAGTTTAATTAGATCCCATTTGTCTATTTTGGCTTTTGTTGCCATTGCTTTTTGTGTTTTAGTTGTTAAGTCCTTGCTCATGCCTATGTCCTGAATGATATTGCCTAGGTTTTCTTCTAGTGCTTTTGTGGTGTTAGGTCTTATGTTTATATCTTTATTCCACCTGGTGTTAATTTTTGTATAAGGTATAAGGAAGGGATCCAATTTCAGCTTTCTGCATATGGCTAGCCCAGTTTTCCCAACACCATTTATTAAATAGGGAATTCTTTTCCCATTGCTTGTTTTTGTCAGGTTTGTCAAAGATCAGATGGTTGTAGATGTGTGGCATTACTTCTGAAGCCTTTTCTCTGTTCCATTGGTCTATATCTCTGTTTTGGTACCAGTACCATGATGTTTTGATTACTGTAGCCTTGTAGTATAGTTTGAAGTCAGGTAGCGAGATGCCTCCAGCTTTGTTCTTTTTGCTTAGAATTGACTTGGCTATGCAGGCTCTCTTTTGGTTCCATATGAAGTTTAAGGTGATTTTCTCCAATTCTGTGATGAAAGTCAATGGTAGTTTGATGGGAATAGTATTGAATCTATAAATTACTTTGGGCAGTATGGCCATTTTCATGATATTTATTCTTCCTAACCATGAGCATGGAATGTTTTTACAACTGTTTGTGTCCTCTCTTATTTCCTTTAGCAGTGGTTTGTAATTCTCCTTGAAGAGGTTCTTCACATCCCTTGTAAGTAGTATTCCTAGGTATTTTATTCTCTTTGTAGCAATTGTGAATGGGAGTTCACTTATGATTTGGCTCTCTGTGTGTGTGTTATTGATATATAGGAATGCTTGTGATTTTTGCACATTAAAATTGTATACTGAGACTTTGCTGAAGTTGCTTATCAGCTTAAGGAGATTTTGGGCTGAGACAATGGGGTCTTCTAAATATACAGTCATGTCATCTGCAAATAGAGACAATTTGACTTCCTCTTTTCCTAATTGAATATCCTCTAATTTTTTTCTTGCCTAATTGCCCTGGCCAGAACTTCCAATATTATGTTAAATAAGAGTGGCGAGAGAGGGTATACTTGTCTTGTGCCAGTTTTCAAAAAGAATGCCTCCAGTTTTTGCCCAGTCAGGATGATATTAGCTGTGAGTTTGTCATAAATGCCTCTTATCATTTTGAGATACATTCCATCGATACCTAGTTTATTGAGAGTTTTTAGCATAAAGGGCTGTTAAATTTTGTTGAAGGTCTTCTCTGCATCTATTGGGATCATCAAGTAATTTTTGTCTTTGGTTCTGTTTCTGTGATGGATTACATTTATAGATTTGTGTATGTTGAACAAGGCTTGCATCCCAGGGATGCAGCTGACTTGATTGGAATGGACAAGCTTTTTGATATGCTGTTGGATTTGGTTTGCTGGCATTATTGAGGATTTTCACATCAATGTTCATCATGGATATTGGCCTGACATTTTCTTTTTAAGTTGTGTCTCTGCCAGGTTTTGGTATCAGGATGATATTGGTCTCATAAAATGAGTTAGGGAGGATTCCCACTTTTGTTTTGTATAGAATAGTTTCAGAAGGAATGGTACTAGTTCCTCTTTGTAGCTCTGTTAGAATTAGGCTGTGAACCTGTCTGGTCCTGGACTTTTTTGGTTGGGAGGCTATTAATTGCTATATCAATTTGAGACCTTGTTATTGATCTATTCAGGGATTCAACTTCTTCCTGGTTTAGTCTTAGGAGGGTGTAAGTGACTAGGAATTTATCCATTTCTTCTAGATTTACTGGTTTATTTGCATAGAGGTGTTTGTAGTAATTTCTGATGGTAGTTTGTATTTCTTTGAGATTGGTGGTGATGTCCCCTTTATCATTTTTTATTGCATCTATTCAATTCTCTCTTTTCTTATTTATTATTTTGGCTAGTGATCTATTTTTTTGATCTTTTCAAAATCCAGCTCCTGGATTTATTGATTTTTTTGAAGTGATTTTTTGTGTCTCTGTCTCCTTCAGTTCTGTTCTGATCTTAGCTATTTCTTGTCTTTTGCTAATTTTGACCTTGTTTGATCTTGCTCCTGTAGTTCTATTAATCACGACATTAGGGTGTTGATTTTAGATCTTTCTTTGCTTCTCATATGGGCATTTAGTGCTATAAATTTCCCTCTCGACACTACTTTAAATGTGTCCCAGATATTCTGGTACATTGTTCATTCTCATTGGTTTTGAAAATATCTTTATTTCTGCCTTAATTTCATTATTTAGCCAGTAGTCATTCAGGAGCAGGTTGTTCAGTTTCCATGTAGTTGTACGGTTTTGAGTGAATTTCTTAATCCTGAGTTCTAATTTGATTGCACTGTGGTCTGAGAGACTGTTTGTTATGATTTCTGTTCGTTTGCATTTGCTGAGGAGTGATTTACTGCCAATTATGTGGTCAATTTTAGAGTAAGTGTGATGAGGTGCTGAGAAGAATGTGTATTCTGTGGATTTGGGATGAAGAGTTCTGTATATGTTTATTAGGTCCACTTGGTCCAGATCTGATTTCAAGTTCTGGATATCCTTGTTAGTTTTCTGTCTTGTTGATCTGTCTAATATTGACAGTGGGGTGTTAAAGTCTCCCACTATTATTATGGGAGTCTAAGTCTCTTTGTAGGTAGTTAAGACCTTACTTCATGTATCTGGGTGCTCCTGTATTGGGTGCATATATATTTAGGATCGTTAGCTCTTCTTGTTGCATTATCCCTTTACCATTAGGTAATGTCCTTCTTTGTCTCTTTTGATCTTTGTTGCTTTAAAGTCTATTTTATCAGAGGCTAGGATTGCAACCCCTGCTTTTTTTTTTTTTTTCTCTCCATTTGCTTGATAAATCTTCCTTCATCTCTTTATTTTGAGCCAATATGTGTCTTTGCATGTGAGATGGGTCTCCTGGATACAGCACAGCAATAGGTCTTGACTCTTTATTGAATTTGCCAGTCTGCATCTTTTTTTTTTTTTTTTTGAGACGGAGTTTCGCTCTTGTTACCCAGGCTGGAGTGCAATGGCGCATGCAATCTTCGCTCGCTGCAACCTCCGCCTCCTGGGTTCAGGCAATTCTCCTGCCTCAGCCTCCTGAGTAGCTGGGATTACAGGCACTCACCACCATGCCCAGCTAATTTCTTTGTATTTTTTTTTTAGTAGAAACGGGGTTTCACCATGTTGACCAGGATGGTCTCCATCTCTTGACCTCATGATCCACCTGCCTCGGCCTCCCAAAGTGCTGGGATTACAGACTTGAGCCACCACGCCCGGTCCAGTCTGTGTCTTTTGATTAGGGCAGTTAGCCCATTTACATGTAAAGTTAATATTGTTACGTGTGAATTTGATCCTGCCATTTTGATGCTAACTGGTTGTTTTGCCCATTAGTTGATGCAGATTCTTCACTGTGTGGATGGTCTTTACCATTTGGTACTTTTTTGCAGTGGCTGGTACTTGTTGTTCCTTTCCATGTTTAGTGCTTTCTTCAGGAACTCTTGTAAGGCAGGCCTGGTGGTGATGAAACGTCTCAGCATTGCTTGTCTGTAAAGGATTTTATTTCTCTTTAGCTTATGAAGCTTAGTTTGGATGGATATGAAATTCTGGGTTGAAAATTCTTTTCTTTATGGATGTGGAATATTGGCCCCCACTTTCTTCTGGCTTGTAGGGTTTCTTCTGAGAGATCTTCTGTGAGTCTGATGAGCTTCCCTTTGTGGGTATCCTGACCTTTCTCGTTGGCTACCCTTAGCATTTTTTCTTTCATTTTGACCTTGGTGAATCTGACGATTATGTGCCTTGGGGTTGCTATCCTTGAGGAATATCTTTGTGGTATTCTCTGCATTTCCTGGATTTGAATGTTGGCTTGCCTTGCTAGGTTGGGGAAGTTCCCCAGGATAATATCCTGGAGAGTGTTTTCCAACTTGGTTTTCTTCTACCCATCACATTCAGTTACACTGATCAAATGTAGGTTTGGTCTTTTCACATAATCCCATATTTCTTGGAAACTTTGTTCATTTCTTTTCACTCTTTTTTTCTAATCTTGCCTTCTCACTTTATTTCACTGAGTTGATCTTCAATCTCTGATATCCTTTCTTCCACTTGATCAATTCAGCTATTGAAACTTGTGTATGCTTCATGAAATTCTCATGCTGTGTTTTTCAACTCCATCAAGTTGTTTATGTTCTTCTCTAAGCTGGTTATTCTAGTTAGCATTTTGTCTAACCTTTTTTCAACCTTCTTAGTTTCCTTGCATTGGGTTAGAAGATGCTCCTTTAGCTCGGAGAAGTTCGTTATTAACCACCTTCTGAAGCCTGCTTCTATCAATTCATCAAACTCATTCTACATCCAGTTTTGTTCCCTTGCTAGTGAGGAGTTGTGATCCCTTGGAGGAGAAGAGGCATTCTGATTTTTGCTGATTCCATCTGTTTTGTGCTGCTTTCTTCCCATCTATGTGAATTTACCCTTGGTCTTTGGAGTTGCTGACTTTTGGATGGGGTCTCTGAGTGGAAGTCCTTTCTGTTGATGTTGAAGCTATTTCTTTCTGTTTTTTTCATTTTCCTTCTAACAGGTCCCTCTGCTGCAGGTCTGCTGGAGTTTGCTAGAGGTCCACTCTAGACCCTGTTTGCCTGGGAATCACCTGCTGGGGCTGCAGAACAGCAAAGATTGATGCCTGTTCCTTCTTCTGGTAGCTTTATCCCAGAAAGTTACCTGCCAGATGACAGCCAGAGCTCTCCTGTATGAGTGATTCCCAGTCAGGATACATGGGAGTCAGGGAGCCACTTGAGGAGGCAGTCTGTCCCTTTTCAGAGCTCAAGTGTTGTGCTGGGAGCTCCGTTGCTCCCTTCAGAGCTCCTGGGCAGGGATGTTTAAGTCTGCTAAATCCAAACCCACAACCATCCCTCTTCCCAGGTGCTCTGTCCCAGGAAGTTGAGGGCTTTGTTTATAAGTCCCTGATGTGCTACTGCCTTTTTTCAGAGATGTCCTGCCTAGCAAAAAGGGAGACTAGTCACAATCTGCCTGTAGAGGCCATGCTGACCTGCTGTGGGCTCTGCCCAGTTGCTGTGTAAACTTCCCGATGACTTTGCTTATACAGGTGAGGTTTAAAACCGCCTACTTGAGCCTCAGTAATGGCAGATGCCTCTCCTCCCACCAAGCTCAAACATCCCAGGTTGAGCTCAGACTGCTGTGCTGGCTGTGAGAATTTCAAACCAGTGGATTTTAGCTAGATGAAGTTAGTACATAGTACAATTTTTTCCCTAGTTTGGGAAATTTGATTTTAAAATGCTGCTTTTGTTTTTTGTTTTTTGTTTTTTGTTTTTGTTTTTTTTGAGACGGTGTTTAGCTCTTGTTACCCAGGCTGGAGTGCAATAGCGCCACCGCAACCTCCGCCTCCTGGGTTCAAAGAATTCTCCTGCCTCAGCCTCTTGAGTAGCTTGAACTACAGTCATGTGCCACCATGCCCAGCTAATTTTTTTTTTTTTGTATTTTTAGTAGAGATGGGGTTTCACCATGTTGATCAGGATGGTCTTGATCTCTTGACCTCATGATCCACCCACCTCGGCCTCCCAAAGTGCTGGGATTATAGGCATGAGCCACCATGCCTGGCCTGCTTTTAAGATATATATTATGTATCCCTAGCAAGAGATGATGAGATGGCACCATGTACCCACAAAAACAACAAAAATTAAAAAGTATATGATACAAGTAGAGACAATAATATGGAGAAATTAGCACTCATATACATTGCTATTGGGTGAGCAAAACTGAGAATAATTTTGGAGAAGCTGAAAGAGTATTCAATGAAATTGCGTAGGTGTACTTCCAAAGTACCTAGAAATTTTACCACAAGGCACATTACCAGAGGAATTCTTTCACACATGCATAGAGAAGCACACACAAGAATGTTTGGCATGGCAGATTTTGAAATAGGAATTAGAAACAGCTGAAATAATTGAAAGAATGGATGAATACAACGTCTTTTCATGTGATACGAGGTTTTATATTATTAAAAGAAACACATTAGACCTGCATACATCAAAACTGATAGATTTCAACATCTTAAAACTACAATTTTTGAGAAGAAACAGATGCTTGATCCTGGATGCCTGTAAGAGGGTGGAGAGGTGGATGAACAAGGTTCGGGTGATAAAATGAATCAAAAAATGATGAGCTAAGCTTGGACCAATATTCATAACTGTGCTGTGAATTGAGTATGACAGATTTTATCAATCTCATTATGTTTCCCTGAGGTTCATATAGTAACAAATGAAACAGTAACAATAGTAGATATATTATATATTTTTATTCCCAAAAATATTTATATTGAGAGTTGACAGAAACAACTTGGGGTCATTAAAAGAATAGACAAGATTCTGCTTTGCTGAGACTTTTCCCCCTTCTAGTGGACAGGACAGGATCTAAAGACAGACTCCACGTGGGCTTGCTCTTTAGTGGCCCTCTTCTGGCCCTTGTAAACATTTATTAAACCTTTGCCCCTGGCAAATTCTGGTCAGTGACAGTGATCAGAAGCTCTCCTTTAATATTCTAGTCAAGCCACCTTTTGTTTTAAATTTTCAAGGCATCAGATACCACTTCACCATATTCTCCTAACTGCAAAGGAAACAAAAATTAAGTTTTCAGAGGAGACTCTCCAGAAACGAACTCACTAGTCCTGTGGTAAGAGGAAAGCGAACTCTCCTTGGTGGAAGTTGGGATGCACAGTGTAATTCTCTCCAATGAAATCTCTTCAGTTTCTCTTCTAATCTCCAGCAACCCAATCATTTCATACTCTTAAATTGGGCAAAGCACTTAAGAGTTGAGCTTTTCTCTTTTGTTTGATACCTTCTTTTTTTAATCTGTGCTCCACTCTAAGCTCCTATTACATTTATTCTGTGCTTCTAGAGGCCAAGAAAACCACTTTCTCATTTTAGAATCTCCACCGCTAATGCAGTGTCTGGCACATAGTAGATGCTTAATAAATGCTTTTAAAGTCCACCTGGCATAGTACAACAGCCTCCTCTCTCTCTGCTTTCATTTTTGCCACTCTGTTATTTGTCGTTTTCCCACACAGCAACCAAAGTGAGTCTTTAAAAATGTCAATCTGAAACGTTACGCCCTGGCCTCAAACCTTCAATGAACACCTACCACATAGTTGGAATTAAATCCAGTCTCTATCAGGATGTACAAGGGCCTGTCTGACTTGGGTCTGATTGTTCTTTTCTCTTGCTAACTCCTCACCAGCTACGTGGGCATCTTTGCTGTTCCGACTTGCCAAGCAAGATAGTGCTCTAGGAATTTTGTGCTCACTGTTTAGTTTGATAGCCTCTACCCTCAGACATTCATATGTGTATGCCTTCCTCCTTCCCTTCTTCACATCCCTGCTTAACATTCCCCTCAGCTAAGATACCTTCCAAAAACACTTTACCTAAAATTGCATCTCACTTCAACACTTCTATTTTCTTGCGTGGCTTTATTTCTTCATAGGCCTACCTGATAATATATATTTGTCACTGCCTATTAGATTGGGAACTCCATGAGGACAGGGATTTTATTGGTTTTGTGCATTGCCATATCCCTAGTATCTAGGTCAGTCACTGGCAGATAACAGGTATCACCCTTAGCAGTATGGGGTTAACAGTTTTTCCCATTCTGAGAACTTGGGTGGTTGAGCCCTTTCAGCAGAAGCTCCTCACTGAGCCATTCAAAGCTATGCAGGATCTGATACATCTTCCTTTCTTTTTCTCTGTGCTTTAATTTCTTATCAACTGCCCTTGCTTTCTGGTTCAGGAAATTATGCAGACTGAATTCAGAATGTGGATGGCTGAGTTAGCTCACACAGTGTTTTATTCTTTTCAAAATTAAATCTGTACGCTTTACATGGCATATAGGCTCTCTAGTTCACCCAAGTCCTGGATATTCTGTATAATAAGGCTCTCAGAGAGAGTTTAGATCATTTACATTACTCATCTGGCTCCCTTACACTTCTTGACAAATTTATTTCATCATGCTTCTCAAAGTCATTTTTTTAAAAAAATTACTATTCCTATGATTTTTCCCAAATACCACCTTTTACACAAAACTCTCTCTTCCGTTTCTATCTGTTGAGCCCTATCTATTTCACCTTGGCTCAACCAGTGTCTTGAAGCCTTCCACAGTGCACACTTAAGGGTACAATTTCTCCATCCTTTGAATGCCTGTGGTACTTTGCCTTATCATTTTTGGCTTATCTATGACATTTTTACTTCAATTATTTATATAAATTATAAAAATCTTTCCTTCTGGAGAAAAAGCTTCTGCTTTATTTGCCTTGCATTCTCCGAGGCACCTAGCTCCTAAGCTCAGCATGTATTTACCGAATGAAGGGTGCTTGATGAATGAAAGCAGAAGCAATCTTCACAGTAATTCGAACCAAGTAGGGCAAAGAGTACTCTTCAGTGTTTCTAGATGAGGACCCAGGCAAGTTAAATGTGTGCTCAAGGTGCCTTGGCTAATGAGTGGCACAGCTAGTAATAAAGAGATGTCAGGTCTTCTGAGTATTTGTCCTGATCATCACTTCCAAGTGTTCTGATCATCATTTCCATGAGTCATATCAGTTACAGAAAATCATTCAATATGCCAAATACTAGATGACTTTTCTACTGAGGCATAGTTCTAAATATTATGGGAGATAATGTTTTAAAATTATACCTGTATTGCTCCCCAAACAGCAGTTTTATGTTCTTACTTTTCAGTAACTTTCATATGGAGCTGAAAACATACAGAGTCAAATTCATGTTTTAAAATTTAGCAAAATGTATTAATTGGTTCCTATAAATAACATTTTTTTCTGTCTGAATTTTACATATGCCTCTCAACTTTTCTTGTTGTGTGAAAAAATAAATTATGACCTTTAACCTTGAAAACATCTGATTAATTTATTTTATGCCAATAGTGTAACACCATAAAAGCAATGCATACTTTCAAAATATTTCTTGAAAACAATTATTCAACTCTAATAATTATGAAATCCTGCGATAATCTTATATTACTTTAGAGAAAAATCATCCCTGTAAGAGCTGTAATAAAGCATTGAACAAATGTGGAATGCTCCACTTTTATATTTTATAACATGAGAGCTTCTTCCTAATTTCTAGGGAGGCTGGACATTATTATAAATGCGTCAATATGCATATCATGCATCATCCATAGGCTGAATATGTAATATGCCTTTATATATAAAAATTTTATTGCACATCTAAATGTCACATTTAGATGTGTCACATTTAGATGTGAGACAAACTTTTATATGTAGAATGCAGTTAATGTGATTCATTTAAAATGATGGATTTTTATTAATATTTATATTAATAAAATTTTATATTAATTTATATTAATAAATAAATACAATTTATATATATTTATATTTTCCTGTAGAGACAAGGTCTTGTTTTGTTGCCTAGGCTGATTCTCCTGCCTCAACCTCTAGACGTGCTGGAATTACAGGTATAAGCCACCATGCCTGGCCCTTTTAGATCTTTATTTTTCCAGAATTTCAGTGAGAAATGTTTCAAAAAATAGCACAAAAAAGTATTTATAATATATTTACTTGAAGAAATGAACCCTTTGACCTCAAATACTTTACTGATCATTTCTTAAAAATGATATTCTCTCACATAACCACAGAACAATGGTCAAAATTAAAAAATTATTATTGATACTATACTCCTGTCTACTCTACAGACCCAATTAAAATGTTATGAATTATTGCAATCATTTTACATTTTGTAAGAAAGGAACATCCCAAATCATGTGTTGCGTGCAGTTATCTCTTTAGTCTCCTTTATTTTGGAAAAGTGTGAGTTCTTTTTAAATTTAAATGTAAATTAAATGTAAAATATATACACAGATCATAAGTGTTCAGTCTGATTAATTTTAACAATTATATATATGTGTGTTACCATCACCCAAAACAAGACACATGTCCTCAGCTCTGACAAAGGTTCCTTTGTGCTTATTTCCAGTCAAGTCTCTTCTCCCCAAGAAGGAATTACTTTTTGATTCCTATTTACATAGGTTAATTTTGTCTATGCTTGAAAGTCACATAAATGGAATTATACATGTATACTATTGTGTCTGACTTCTTTCACTCAGCAAAATGTTTTTGAGATTAATTCATGTATCAACAATTTGTTCTTTTTAAATTGCTCAGTAGTATTCCATTGTGTGTATACCCCACAATTCATTTATCTATTTTCCTGTTGGTGGATATATCTAGGCTGTTTTCAGTGTTTGTCTATTATAATAAAACTACTACAAACATGAAAGTACAAATCATTTAATTAATACATGTTTTCATTCTTCTTAGGTAGAAAACTAGAAATGGAATTGATGGGTCGTAGAGCGGAGGTTTACATATTTAAGAATTGTTATATTTGTTCACCAAAGTGATGTGTGATTTTCCACTTCTACCAGCAATACATGAGAGTGTCAGTTTTTCTGTATCCTCACCAAAATTTAGTATGTCAATCTTTTTTATTTCAGCCATCCTAGTGGGTGTGAAATATTAAATGTCTTCTCTTCTGCTTGTTGACTATTCATTTATTTTCTTTCATGAAGTATCTGTTCAAGTCTTTTGTTAATTTTCTAATTGGGTCATTGGACTTTTTTATTGTGATTTATAAGAGTTTCTCATATAATCTGTATATGAATCCTTTGTCAGTTATATACATACTGAATTTTTTTTTTCTCAATCTGTGACTTGCCTTTTAATTTTTTTCATGGTGTCTTTGGATGAGTAAAATTTTTAAATTTTGATGAAGTTGTTTTCTTTTTGTGTCATATCTAAGAAGTCATTGCCTACTAAAAGGGAAGGATAGTCTTTATGCTTCATTTTGAAAGCTTTTGGTTCTAGATTTTATGTTTGGTCTATGAACTTTATTAATTTTTAAATATGTGGTAGCTAAGGGCCAAGGTTTGTTTACTTTCATATAAATATCTAGTTGTTTAAGTGCCATTTGTTAAAAATACTTTTCTTCTCCTAATGAATTGCATTGGCATCTTGATGGAAAATCAGTTGAATGCATATATGTGCACTTATCCCTAGACTTTATTAATTTTTATAATTGATATATCCATCCCATGTCAATATCACATTTTTTGCATTACAGTAACTTTGCAAGAAGTTTAGAATCAGGTAGAGTAAGTCTTTTAACTTTTTTCTTTTTTAAAAAATTTTTGGACAATTTAGATCTTTCATATTATAATACAGATTTTAGAATCAATTCATCAATTTCTCAAAGAAAAATCCTGCTGAAATTTTATAGTGATTGTGTAGATTCTAAGATCAGTATGGAGGAACGAACATACTAAAATTGTTAATAAATCTTAATGAAGATTTGTTTACAATCTCAACAGTTTTAACAGTCTTCTAATCTCTGAATATGCTGTATCTGTTTCATAGGTCTTCTCCAGTTTCTGTTAGCAATATCTTGTAACTCTGCTCTTTTTAATCTGTCAGGTAGTCTGCAATATGTATTTTTCTCTTTGATAGTTACATAGTCTAACCATAGCAAATAAATCAGCAATTTGGATGTTCTAATCAAATAGATCCATTTAAGGAAACAAATTCTTTAATTCGTAGGTGAAGAATGGGGAACATGTTTCGATAGTCTCAAACTGGCTGAAATAGTAAATATACTTCCTTTCAGATCTGCTGGCCTTTGGAGGAGTAAACCCAGAAAATTCTGTTTCAAAGAAACTGCAATAGACAAGTCAAGGTTGACTTAATTGTCTAAGTCAGCAAACAATTAGAACCATCAGACATGTGCTTCCTAAAACAAGAAGCTAGATTCTAAGAAAAAGATAAACAGGCCAGGCGCGGTGGCTCACGCCTATAATCCCAGCACTTTGGGATGGCGAGGTGGGCGGATCACGAGGTCAACAGATGGAGACCATCCTGGTCAACATTATAAAACCCCGTCTCTACTAAAAATACAAAAAAATTAGCTGGGCGTGGTTGTGCACGCCTGTAGTCCCAGCTATTTGGGAGGCTGAGACAGGAGACTTGCTTGAACCCGGGAGGTAGAGGTTGCAGTGAGCTGAGGTCGCGCCGTTGCACTCCAGCCTGGCGCCTGGTGACTGAGTGAGACTGTCTCAAAAAAAAAAAAAAAAAAAAAAAAAAAAAAAGATAAACAAGGCAAATTACTTTCTCTGAAGGAGCTTGCAATAGAAGAGTAACAGATACTTAAACAAATAATGTTGCTATATTGTGATAAATGTAGTGTTGAGAAACTACAAGGAACTGAAGTAACACAGCAGAGAGAAAAGTGATAACTTCCATTTGTAAAGTTCTTTAAGAATGGGAACAGAGATCATGGCATGGAAAAAATGCAGCATAGTCCTTGGTACATACTACACAGCACATTAATGTTAATGTCTGCGATGAACAGCTTTGGTTTTTCATGCTACACCTTTTATCACCAATTCACCGTGCCTGGCCAATAGAGCTGTCTTAATGCATCTTTTCTGAAACCTTAAAATAATATAAAAAACTTCGTTATTTCAGATTTTGTGTGCCATTTTGATAACAGGGTCAAATAAAACAGATTGTACTTTGAAATTTCTGTGCCAGTTTGGTGCTATATAGATAACTTTCTCATATGTAGAATAATGCTAATAGAAGAAATCTGCATTATGGTGACCTTGTGAAGATTTATAACATTTATTTATTTCACAAATATTTTGAGTACTTACAACAGTTGTTTCTATCTTATCAATTGAATTTTTCTAAATAAATACATTTTCAATTTATTTGATTTTCAGGATTGAGGGAAAGTTCAATTTTACAATTTTCCTCTAATATACTATTGTGCTCTTGTTTATCTGTCACCAAGTTTCCAGACTAAAACTAAGGTGGCAACTTCAAAAATAGAAGACAGAGAATGCAGAATATAACTCAGCAGTCTGAGAAAACAATGTTGTTGGACTGATATTTTGTTAATGGAAAGTCCTCCCAAAAGCAGTGATGACATTTACTTCTGTGAAAAATTTTAAAAACATCATTGATTTTTTGGCAAAGCCCTGCCTCAAAACAGAGTGACTTCTGTGAATTGGGAGGATCTTTTATTCATATGGTGCTGACCTGAGTAGTAATTTTTCTTATCCTGCTACTGGTTTGATCACTAGAAAGATTTTGTTTCCTTTGACTTCAAAATCTAGGGAGGCTCAAATGAAGGAAATGAACCAATAAAACACCGAGCTGGTTTTTATTGTTTGATGACATGACCAATTACTGTCTTGTCTTCCTCTGTTTTGATTTTACATAACATCCAGCAGCTTGTAAACGTGATAGATTACATGCTACTTTGTGGACACGTAAGCCTCGGGAAAGGCCTGCGGTACATTTCAACAGGATTGAGAAATTTCTATGTTACATCTTATCCCCAGCCTTGCCATTTATATTAGTTAATTAAACAAAACATTCCCTTAGTGAAATATTATTCTAATATGGTTTTTAGATCAAGATTAATAGATATATTACATATATCATATATACTGCAAAGAATAAAAAGAATTCATCTTTTCCTGCATTCGCTTCATTCTTTAGGGATGTTTGTGCATTCCCTTTTTTAGCCACTTGAGAATAAAATTCCCTGTCAAAAAAATACAAAATGCAATTTGCCAGTTGTTTAGAGCTTGAAATCAGAAAGAACATGTAGAAACACATGTATATTGGATATTTTATCAAATCATACTTAAAGGGAATTTCACATGTTGTGAAAATAGTTTTTGAAATCTTTATTTCGTTTAAAATTTTAAGCTCTGAAGTCAAATATTAAACAATAAATATAAATATATTTTAAGCTAAGCTTTGTACTGTGACATAATTTCACACCATTATAGACAGGAAAAATTTTGGAGACCAGTGCAATAAGTATATAAAAATGTAATTTTAGGAGTGACTTTATATGTTTATTAGTGTTATCTGATTCATAGGGTAAGCTGTTCCAGACAAAAGATTAATTCTTTGTGAATGGACTTTGCTTCAAATCAGATTGTGCATACTACTAAAAGAGTTGATATAAATTTTAATAATGAAAGGAAAAGCTAAGGTTTACTTGGTTTAAAATGCTCTTTTTTTCCAAAAATAAATAAAAATAGCCTTTTATATGATTTTGATATCTGTCTTGAGACAAGAACAGCAATGAAGAAAAATTCTGCCGCATTGAGTTCCCAGTTATGTTCAATTCTAACCTAAAATATTTGTCAGGTAAAATTGGTTAATCTGTTATTACAGTATTGGAAAATAAATGAATGTAAATGTTATAACTGTTCATTTTATCTTTGCCTTTGTAAACCAAAATCTTACTATATCAGGCAAAATTTATTTTTATATTTAAAATAATTCCATATCTGTTTGTATTGTCCCCATTCAGATACTTCTGCCCATTTCCAGTTGATGTATTCTGTTAGCACCATCTAAGCTAGCATGACTGACTGGTCTATAAATGCACAGGTTTTCTGCAAATTGGGACATCTTTTTTATTTGGAAATATATTAAGTAAAAACGTGAAGTTGGTTTCAAACTGATTCAAAACAAATTTTTATTTTTATTTTTTAAATTTTTTTGAGATGGAGTCTTTCTCTGTCACCAGGCTGGAGTGCAGTGGCGCAATCTTGGCTACTTCAACTTCCATCTCCTGGGTTCAAGCGATTCTTCCACCTCAGCCTCCTGAGTAGCTGAGACCATAGGTGCATGCCACAATGCCTGGCTAATTTTTTTGTATTTTTAGTAGAGATGGGGTTTCACCGTGTTGGCCAGGATGGTCTTGATCTCTTGACCTCACGATCCACCCGCCTCGGCCACCCAAAGTGCTGGGATTACAGGTGTGAGCCACCATGCCCAGCCCGAATCAAATTTTGTCAATAAAAAAAAAATCAGTCAAATAGTTTTTAAACTTCAATAATTTATTTTTTCTCAGAGAGGCCTTCCTTGAACACTCTTGGTCCATTCAGGCTGCTATAACAGAATACCATAGACGGAGTGGCTTATAAATAACAGAAATTTATTTCTCACAGTTCCAGAAGCTAAGAAGTTCAAGATTTGATGTCTGGTGTGGAACCGGTTCATGGTTCATAGATGGCTGTCTTCTCTCTGTGTCCTCACATGGTGCAGGAGTGAGGGAGTTCTCTGGGGCTTTTTTAAATAAGGGCACTAATTCTGTTCATGAGGGCTCTTCCCTCATGACTAAATTATCTCCCAAAAATCCCACCTCCAAATATCATCACACTGGGGATTAAGTTCCAACATGTGAATTTTGGGGAGGCACAAAGTTTCAATTTACAGCGATCACTCTGACTAGAATAAAGTATCCTCCCTAATCTCATGGCCCTACTCACAAAACACACTAGGTGATCTGTAAATGTTTATTCATTAGCTTATTCAAAAAGATTGTGATTGATATCGTTTGAAAGCTAACGTAAGCAGTTTAGAAATAGTCCATTCAGTGGCCTTACTGATTCTGATTTTTCAACTAATCTCTGTGGAGTAATCTCTCCAGAACAGTCACTGTGTGTGTACGCATGTGTGCACATACACACACGTTTTCTGGTGTGAGTTGAGGAATATGGTAAGGGGTAGAGTGAGAGAAAGGAATAAAATCGGCTATAAGGTAAAATGCAAGGAAACTGACCATCATTTTTCATTTAGAAGTATCAAATGAACACGTGAAATTATTATTGGCTGGAAGTTATGCAGAAGTTTGTCCTACTACCTGACATTCTTAAAACATGTTAACCAGTGTGATTTTAGGGCACTTGACCACTGGAAAACCAAAGAAAACATTTTGGGGATTTGTTTATTTAGCTTTTGCATATTTCATAACTAATATTCTGATAAATGCTATTTAAACTTTTATATTCTGGTAAAATAAAATGTATTAAACAGATTCTTATCCTAAAAGCTCTTATAAATAATATTTGTTTTAATGCTAAAGTGATGTGTATAAGTAGTTCCATTAAACTGGCCTAGATGTCATTTTATAAATGCCTAGTAAAAACTGCTGACTGTCATGAAATATTAGTGCAGTATCTAGATACTTTTGAGATGTCAAGTTTTTTTCATCTATTTGAGAAGAAATTAAACTTTAAAACCTACCTCTGGATAAACATTTTGTTCTATTGAAAATTATAGAAAGGTAATATAATAGCTCTCAATTATAGCAGCTATTATTAATAGCTGTGTACTTTGTACTAAGGTACTTTAGTAAGCAATTTGCACCCATCATTTTAAATGTTCCTGTAATAGAGATTCTTGATGGAAAATAGAATTCCACTCAGATGGTTCTACCGAATAGCCTTTATTGATGGGGACAGGGTTAAGGAAACAAACATGATACTGAGGTTCCCAGAGCCTAACAATAGTGGCAAACCACTGTGATTTGAGGGGGCTTGAAAAAGGAAATGTCACCAGAATCCAGTGAAAGTGGGACCCCTCCTGGAGGGTGTGCCTGACAAGAGCTGAAGTCCTAGACATATTCAGCCATTGTCTGAAGTTCACCGTACAAAAGCAGGGCATTAGCAGGGAGGAGTAAAAGAGAGAAATAACCCTGTTTCTCTCTTTTCCTATCTTCTGATCTTCTATTGGTACCTCAAAATAGGCTATCCTGGAAAGGGTAGAAAGGGACTCTGTGGATACAGTCCATTGGTGTCAGCCTACTGGGAAATCGACTAGGACAGAGAAAATGGAAACTGATCAATCATCTCAAGGAATAAAAACTATGTTATAAACGTGAAGGCACTGAGCTCAGAGAAGTTAAGGAGTCTGCCATACATGGATTATAAATGATAAGGTCAGGATCTGACCACATACCTCTGTTCTTTCTATGATATCATTGGAATTGGTTAATTCAGGATGAGAAAGAATAGGTCTAGACTTGCATGCCATCAAGATGGACAATGGTGGATAGATTGGAAGAGGGTGTGAAATTGAATTTCGGAGAAGAGACCAGGTTAATAAAAGATTGAGAAGTCAGATCAATGGTAATACACTATGGTTCTTTGAAAAATTGGTAAATGTTATTTATAAGGAGCTACCATTATGCAATAAATGTGATATTAAGTGTATATAGAGAGGCCGAAGATGGCCTTTACTCAGCAGACTTCAAGATAGCCTCTCATAGACTGTCAGCCTGCATTCAGTATAATCTATCCTTCTATTGTTCCATATCTATAAGCTCCTTCTCTGGCAGTGAGAAAATGTGTCCATCTATCCATAATGTGTTTGCTTATTTACTCAATATCCACTCTGTAACTGAACTCTTAGTCAAGCCAGGTGGAAACTTGGCTTAGGACTTGTTGCTGTGCCTTACCTTCTGCTGAACAGGCTGGCTAAACCATAGGAGGAGTGAAGGAAGGAGACTGAAAGTCAAGAAGACTTAGTTTGGGGTATGCTATTCTCCAGCTCCTTGTGAATGGCAGTGCCATCAAAAAATCTTGTCCAGAACCAAAAACCTGCTTCACCCTCAGCCTGCCTCATGTGGAATCCACAATAATTTGAAAGTGAGTGAAGAGAATGTTTCCAATTAGCTAAGATTGGTTCCTTGAAATCTTTCAGGTATTGCACCAACTTCTCCTCTCCTTAATTATCTCAGACTTTTTGTCTGAAAATCTTTTAGTAACCAGCATTGCTGTGGCTGACTGAAACTAAATTTAGCTTTCAAAGCTGACTTAATGTGTGTTTGCAAAGCTGACATATTAATTGGGATGAGGTTTAATACTATAATGGGGGAAAAAAAACCTGCCAAAGTAATAGTAGCTCGTATTAAGATGAAAATTATTTTACTTTCATATAAAAGAAAGCTGGAAATATGCAAACTCATTCTAGTACTGCAGCACCACAGTTTATTAGACAGCCAAATTCTCTTCCTTCTATTTTCCCATCCAAGGGTGTGATTTCCTTTCTCTGGGACATCACATGACCCAACAGCTGGCGTAACTTCAGTCATCATGTCATCTGCAGAAGAAGGGATGACATAAGGGAAAATAATTGGCCCCAACTAACTGTGGCGACTGTTGTCAAGCAAGCTTCCTCAAATTCTGCAGAACCCTTCTGCTGATATCCATTGACCGGAATTTAGTCATAGTGCAGCCACAGCTTTAAGGAATGTTGGGCAGTTTACTCTTTTATTTCCAGTGACAATGCGCTCAGCTAAGAATCTATTGCTGAGGAAGCAAGGTTAGGATAGGGCTTTTCTAGTTTCTGCAAAAACTGATACTGGTCAAGCAATGTTGGAGAACTTGGAAGCCATTGAATGAAAATAAAGCACACTCAGTAGGTTAGAATATTAAATAAGGAGAATACAGTCATGAGTAGCACAACGATGTTTCAGCTAAAAATGGACAGCATATATGACAGTGGTCCCATAGAAATATAATGGAGTTGACCTTTCCAGTTGTACCATATTAAAATCTCTCGTACCATATTTTTACTGTACATTTTCTATATTTAGGTACACAGTTACCATTGTGTTA
Source organism: Saimiri boliviensis (assembly GCF_048565385.1). Lineage (NCBI taxonomy): Eukaryota > Metazoa > Chordata > Mammalia > Primates > Cebidae > Saimiri > Saimiri boliviensis. The sequence goes on from NC_133459.1 coordinate 76,371,953, forward strand.
CAATTGCTTTTTGTGTTACAATTGTGTTACAATTGCTTACTGTGGGCAGCACAGTAGCATGCTATACAGTTTTGTAGCCTAGGAGCAATAGGCTATACCACTTAGCCTGGTTGTGTAGCAGGCTATACCATCTAGGTTTGTGTAAATATGCTCTATGATGTTTGCACAATGATGAAATCTCCTAAAGAAAGATGCATTTCTTAGAATGTATCTCTGTTGCTAAGCAAATCATGACTGTAATACAAACTCCTAATCTGATAGACAACTCCATTAAATTTTGAAGTCTGTTCTTGGTGTCAGCATGTATTAAAAAATACATACGTTCTTCTCTCAGGAGGTCATAAGTTTATATGTAAATGGTCCTCCAGGAACTGTCTGAGAAAGTAGCCTTCTCTCAAGAACAATAATACTCAGAGTAACAACTACAAATGTCTATTGTGTACTTATTAAATAATAATCAAATTTACTATTAAAATAATTGTTACAGATTAATTTTAGTAAGTACCACCGCATTGATTTTGGAGTGGTTTAATTCATTCTTAATAAATCTGATAGCATATTACCCTATTGTACTTAGACTCTCCATGATGTAACTAATGACAGTTTTCACGTTCCACTTAACATTGAGCTTTAACAGCAGAAGAGAGAAAAAGAGAGTAAGGTAATCATAGATCTGAATAAGGATACCTATTTTGAACGTTTTAATATGATGATGTTAAAAACAGCGTATGGCATTTGGCAGTGTGCAGTCTTAAAGTGTTGAAGTGCTGTTAAAAACAGTGTATGGCATTTGGCAGTGAGCGGTCGTAAAGGGTTGAAGCGCTGGTGTGTCCTCACTAAAAGCTGAATGGGATAGACATCATGATAAGGATATTCTTTTAGAGGGTCTGCTCACTCTGCCTTCATTAGTATTCCAAATGCCTCTCAGTTGAGTTACATAGAGGTTTATAGATAGATTGAAGAAGCAGTTCAGGGATGTAAAAGTAAAGGTATGGTGGTCTCCCTCACTGCTAGGATGAATACATTTCAAGACCCCCAGCATATTCTGTAATTTTCTCTCTGTCTCTTTCTAAATATTTCTACTCCCTCATTGTTTTCCTGAGATCCTTTCCAAAATAAACCGTCTGCTTTCAAGCCCTGTTTCAAGCTGTGATGTAAGGGAAACCAAACTAAGACATATATTTACAAGAAACGTTCTGCTTTTCTGTTTTTAGATAATAACAATATCAAAATATCAACAATAGCACAAAAACAATGTTCTTTGTCTCTTCTTACTCAGCCTTAGTTTTGGAATAAAACAAGTAGTGGAGCTTAAAGTAAACTGGAGAGATTACTTCCGACCTAAAGGAGGTAGTGCAACCTAACTCTAGTCAATTGTTACTTTATGGGAACAGGTCAGATCTTCTAATTTTTCAAAACAAGTTAGAAATAGTGACAATTAAAAATTTTTAAATTAAAAACAATCTGAATACAGTACTTTGCTTTCAGCCTGGATTCAGCCTTTGGATTACCAGTGACGATATAAAAGCCCAATGTCAGTAGGTGGCTTTGCTGTATGATAGACAGATCACGTAATATCAAGTATCAGGGAACAAATGTAACAAACGCGCAGGATCTAAATGAAAAGCAAATCAAAACCCCAAAACCACAGCCAAAACTTTATTGAGGAAGATAAAATAATATTTAAAACTTATAAAGATATAAACAGTTCCCAAATCAGTTGTTCAAATTAGCACAATACTAATGAAAATTACATTGGCATGTTTTGAGGAACCTCAAAAATTACTCTAAACTTAATCTGGAAAAAGAGGTAACAAAAATAGCCAATGTTTTTGAAGAAAAGTAGAAGGGGACATTTGCCAAAGCAGATAGTAATTTTATTACAATATTACAGTAATTAAAACTTTTTGGAACTGAGGGAGGAGAATAGGGCTTGGGGGCAGGAAATCTAAGACCAATTCACCCTGACTTCCTCAAACTAAATCAAAATGAAAACACAACTTTACACTCCCAAGTAATAAAACATCAAAGTCTACTCCCTTCGCAAACCCCTCCCTTTCTGCCGTGTAGATGAAAATGGAAAGTACCTCTGATTAGTCCCCTCCTGCCACCAGTCAGACTGGACACAGGCCTCCTAGTCTCCATTTGCATAGGGGTGTAACTTTGTAACTTCACCTCAGCCTCTAATTGGTTGCCTTCTGCAGTGACTTAGACTGGTCGTCGGTCACTACTTCATTTACACAGAGTATAACCAAGTAACCAATGAGAAACCTCTAGTGGGTATTTAACGCCAGACAATTCTGTATCCAGCACTTTGTAGCCACTTGCTCAAGCCAACTCCCACTCTGTGGAGTGTACTTTCATTTCAATAAATCTGTGCTTTTGTTGCTTCATTATTTCGTTGCTTTATTTGTGTGTTTTGTCCAATTCTTTGTTTAAAATGCCGAGAACCTGGACAATTCGGTCAAGACTCTCCACAGGTAACACAACCACAATGAGCTACCACTTCATACAAACTAGGTTGAAAATGATAATAATAGTAATAATGATAATAATAAAACACAAAATAACAAGTGGTAGTGAGGATGTGAAAAAATTAGAGACTTTGTACATTGCCAGTAGGAATGTAAAAGTGACAATGTAAAAGTGAATCTTTGGTAAAGTTTGGAAGTTCCTCAAAAGGTTAAACATATAATTAGCATATGATCCTGCAATTTCACCTTTACGTATATACCAAAGGAATTGAAACAGGTTATTCAGACGAAAACGTATACAAATGCTTATAACAGCACTATTCACAGTCACCACAAGGTGGAAGCAGCTCAAATGTTCATCAACTGATGAATGGATTAACAAATGTTGTATATCCATACAATGGAATATTATTCAGACATAAAATGAAATAAACTACAAGTACATGCTACAACACGGATAAACTTCAAAAATATGCTAAGTAAATGAAGCCATACACAAAACTCATGTATTGTTGAATCTGATGTATGTGAAACAGCCATAAAATAGATTAGTAGTTACCAGTGGCTGGGAGGTGCGACGGATATAGTGTTTCCCTTTAGGGTGATGAAAACTAGGTTGGTGTGATGGGTGCACTACATTGCTAATGTGTTAAATGCCACTGAATTGTATCCTTTTAAATGGTTGTTTTTATGTTATATAAAGTTAGTCTCAAAGTTTTGTTTTTACACAGCCCTGTATGTGGTGCAGGAATAACCAAGCAGAAGAATGGAATATAATAAAATTTCCAGAAATGAATCACATATACACATAAATATTATTTGCTGGGTTTAGTGCATCAAGTCAGTGAGGAAAATGATAGATATTTAAATAAATATATTGAGAACAATTTCATACGAAAAATAAAAATTAGTTTTTTACTTACCAAAATGAATTATAGGCAGACAAGATTATATAAAAATATGAAAACTGACAAAAATAACCATAAGAAAATACAGTAAAAAATATATTGGAATACCTGCATCTTGGTAGAACAAATATATGGGAAAAATCAGCAAAAGATAAGACTGATGAATTTGATGACATAAAAATAATTTTCAAGTATTTCCAAGCAATTAAAATTTTATTCACTTTTGTCCCCCAAGAAGGTGGGGGTATCTCAGTACTGTCATCATACATTTTATCATGTTTCTCTTTTATTTTAAAATACTCAGTGGTTCTCATTAGCCTACAGGAAAAATTCTACATTCCTTTGAATGTCATGAAAGTAATTTTATAAGATCATCCTTATCTAATGGGCACCCCCTTTTCCCACTCTGCCTCCTGCTCATGTTCACCATGGCACTTTGCTATATAGGGCCAGGTGGCAAATGCAACCTAATAACGAAAGTTACAAAGGAAATTTAATTCTTTTAGAACTGTGAAGGTCAAAATAAAATATAAAGACAAATCTCTAAATTTAACCTTTTGTTTTGGGAAGCAAGAATTGAAATTCAGGGCATATGCAGAATGGGTGTTCTTTGATAAGTCTGAAGAATGAAGAGAAGGTTGGGAATCTTACTAGAAAGAGAAATGTTGCGTATTGTTTTGAAAGAAAGCTCATTAACACTAGAGAAGCTTTTGGGAGCTGGCAAGCTGTGATTGGTGTGTGGTGATAATGGGTGAAAGCTGTGATTGGTGAGTAAGTGATGTTAGGTGAAAGCTATGATTGGTGAGTGGTGATGATGGGTGAAAGCTGTGACTGGTGAGTGGTGATTGCAGGTTGTTTTAGCAGCTACTAGGTAAAACTGGTCTTAGGGTTAGAGCAGGCCATTTCAGCCACTGGGCTTGTGGAAAATTTAATTTAGGGAGCAGATGCTATGTACCGTGAGTGCTACTTTTTTTTTTCCTGGCCCTTCTACTCTGACTTAATTATATATGAAAAGAATGACCCAATTTTTATAATCAACTTTTATGGAACTTATGTAAAAAGTTTGGAGACATTTACAGAAACCTATCAGTCACTCTGCATTAATGACAGCCAGATAGGTTTGATTAGTAGGTAAGATTAAAGATTGCAAATGGCAATGAAGGTACAGTATAGCAACAGCATTAAAGTAAGGACAAGCATGACTGCTAAAAGTGACTCACAGGCTGGCTGGGTGGGGTGGCTCACACCTATAATCTCAGCACTTTGGGAGGCCGAGACAGGTGGATCACTTAAGGTCAAGAGTTCAATATCAGCCTGGTCAACATGGTGAAACCTTGACTCTACTAAAAATACAAAACTTAGCTGGACATGGTGATGTATGCCTGTGATTTTAGCTACTCAGGAGGCAGAGGCAGGGGAAGTGCTTGAACCAGGGAGGTGGAGGTTGCAGTGAGCTGCGACTGGGCCAACACACTCCAGCGTGGGTGAAGAGCAAAAGTGCCACACCACGAAGTATGCAAGTATGTCTTTAAAAATATATAAATATTTCTTAAAATAAAGGAACAATGAAAGATTATAGGGCAAGTAGAAACAAAATCCAAAGGAAGCAGTGTTAGGTTTCAAAGAAAAGATAGCTCAAAGCAAGCAATTAAGCACAATAATACCCGATCAACAAGTATTTTTCACAATGACAATATTCATCATGAATCATTATAGTAGACCATATAAACTTTAAATATTTTATGTAAAAATGTGCTGAAAGTATACAGACAACTAGAGAGAAACAATATTTGTAGAACATTACACTCAACTAATAAAACAAATTATATCCAAAGGACAGCTATTTCAATTAAGAAATTCATAATTTTATAATTTATATGTATTTTTAAAATAAATAAGTACACTCACTCAAATAAATAACTATTGGATATAAAATAAAATGAAAACTCAATTTCACACAGTTTAGAGAAAACTAATATGAGGCTATGCCATATGAAAACATTAAATGTATCCAAAGAGCTACTCAAGAGCAAATTCAAGGCCTTATTTAAATGGTTCAAACAGATAAAATTTTAAACGATTGATTTAAGCATTTAACCACTGAAATTTGAAAATGAACAACAACAAAAAATCTTGAATAGTGAAAGCACTACACACTAATGGGAAAATTCTGCAGAACAGACAAAAGTAATGACATTTCAAAAGCTCAGATGAAGAGCATGATGACAAAAACTATGCACTTAGGAACCTGATGATAATTAATTGGTTTCTTATCACACGTGAAAAATGATCTTGATGGCAAATGAGTATGGAAATAAAAAATTAATAACCTAGAAAATAGATGAAGCAAAAAAACTGGATAAAATTAAAAAGTGATTGTTTGAGAGAAACCTAATAATCTAATGATATGTAAAAGCATGAGAGATATAATTGGCATAAAAAGAAGAAAATCAATAAATCAATAATGAAAAATCAAACATTTTTTAAAATTGAGCATATACTGCACACAATTCTATCCTAACAATATTAAAAACTAGGCAAAATTGATTATTTTTATTCATCTCAATTTCTCCTATCTCACCATACATTGTATAAATAGAATTTAACTAGTCTAATGGCACAGGCTGAATTAGACTTCAAAATCTAGACTCTATTACTGTTTTACTGTCAAAATATTGTTTGAACTATCATTTAGTGTTTTTGTCTCCATTTCCTTTCTCTAATAATAATTTTATATTCTGTCTATCTGATAATCTATAAGCTATCTTTAACCTCTTCTTTCAAAGAACGTTATACACGCAAGCCTGCCAATATTTGTAAAGCTCTTTTAAGCTTCCTGGAAGTGGTTCACTAGCTCTCAAGGTAGAGATAATTTGGAGTTTCATTGTAAACCACACTCAAGTGTACACCTATTTTTGTAAGGTATCAAACCATCAGCATAAATGTGTATGACCTTATAGTTTCCCTAAAACGCATTATACCTCAGCCATCGCAGCTGGGTATCTGGGTTAAAATTAAGCTCCTCAGTGAGATGTCCAAGCTTCAGTTGAGCTCAGCTTTCCAAAGGGCATACATTATGAAAGGCAAATAATAACTTCTTAATATTTCCAATGAAGTCATCAGGTACAAAAGTATAGCAATGAAATAGAGTATAGGAAATGAGCCGCCTTTTTGTACATTACTAAAAACAACATCTGTTGGCTCCTGATCCCTGTACTCTGTGTTCCTCAAAACAGGTGCTTAATTTTCCTGCACTGATCACCATGTGTAAATTGTAACACAATATCACCTCCATGAGAAATATTGATCCTTCCTTTCTTGTAACAAATATTTGCTGAACTCCTTTCAGTATCTCCCAATTTTAGAAGCTACATACTAAAACTACACATTAATCATTAAACTCATGGTAAGAGAGTGGCCAATGTTACTTTCATAAGAGTAGAAAACACAATGGAAATTTGAGACCTACATGGGGTATTATTAATTTAATAACACCTGGCAATTTTAAGAATAAATTAACTTTCCTTGTCCTTTTATAAAACTAAAAATCATAGTTTAATGTAATATGAATATATCTTTCTTTGACTTATTTTGGTTTAGGCATATCATTTAGACTCCTTGGAACCATTTTCTCTCATATATAAAGTAAGAACAACATTATTTATCTCCTGGATTGCTCAATATTTTAATAAATAATAATGATACACATATAAACATATGACCATTATTTCCATTTCCATTATTTCCATTGTCTGGCAATTAGTCTAGGATAAGATCAGAATTGAAACAATAGGGAAATTCTTGGTTTGGGTGTGGGGAAGAGTCTATTCAAAGATGCACATGTGCAAAAACATGGTGTGTTAGAAATGCCGCATCATTGGAGCTTAGGGTGGAATGTTGTCAAAGACTAGTTAAAGATTCTTGGAGAACTTGGATGTTACTGAATTTGTATCATTAGGAAAGCCATGAAGAATTACCAAATTATTTTAGAAAGGAAAATCATGTAAGATTTGCATTTTAGAAAGATGCCATGCCTTTCACAGCAGTCAGTAAAATGTACTGGAGGGACTGTTAGTTGAGGGCAATGGCCTGAGCCCCTGATGAGCCCACTGATGATCCCAACAGGGACAGTGCCAGTCAGGACAGAGAGGGAAGGACAGAGGGCTAATGCTTAGAAGACAGATTACCAGGACTTGGTGACAATTATATTTAGGGGGCAAGGAAGAGAAAGGAATAAAATTTAATTCCAGTGACATTGATTTAGGTACACTAGGTGAAAGCCTATACTGCTAAAGCTAGAGAACAGAGAAAGATCAGGTTTAGGGAGGAAAATGGGGAGTTTTAAGTGCCTGACATCATTAAAGTTCATATTTTCAGTTGCCAGCTAAACACAACAGTCTGGAGTTTAGTGGGGAGGTCTGTACAAGTGTAACACAGCAGCTTTGAATATACAGGCTTCATATGGCTTCAGTTAGTCCATGGAAATGAATGGGGTTTCTTAAATCCAAGGACCATGCTCATCGAGACATTGCTGGTACTAGTTAGACAGAAGATAACATACTGACATAAATGATTTATTTTAAATAAAATAATGGAGGTGTGTAATTTTTCAAAGGTAGCACACAGACATTAGGTGTTGGATGAATGTTGGATCTTATTATTTTATGAAGACGTTTTATTCTAGCATTGTCAATTGGGAATTGTATTCTGCTGCATAAAGTAAACCAAATTATCAGTGATTAACTTACAAAAGTCATAAAGTAAAATCAAACATTTATGAAATAATGATAAAAATATCTCTAAATTTAAGATAAATAATAAAATGGAAACTGTTCTGAGAATTCATGAACTGGGCTACTTTTGCCAAGGTTAATTACTTTATATAGAAGAAAAAAAGTAATATTCCTATTTTGAGAAACAATAGTAAGAACTGTGAAAAAAAAGTAGTATTCCTATTTTGAGAAACAGTAGTAAGACCTTTGGAGTATAAAAGACTAATTTCCAGATATTCTGAAATTTCAAGCAGGGTGTCAAGTATAGTCAAATAAATTGAATATTCTGTGATCAAAAATATTAAGAAGCTGGAGAGTATCAGTGCCAATAAAATGGAATTATAAAGGATCTTAGGCTTTCATAAATTGATCTGTTTTTTTGGGAAGAGAATAAGCATTTTTACACAATGTCGTACATATGGCCTATATGCAAAACTGAATTTTTCTGACTAAGTTCTATGTCAGACTACACTTCACCAATCCTAGATGTAGGATTGCACGCTAAGTCAGAAATAATATTTAGTGACTAGAATTTAAGGAATTTACAGAGAATGACAGCAAAAGATACTTAGATGTAATGTTTTTATTGCACTTATCTTTAAAGTTCTAGAGATTTTTGAGGACACCAAAAACTAGATTTTTGACGGATATTCAAAGCTAGTGGCTAGTATGTGGTCTGAAATCACCACAATCCAATGATATAATGATATTATCCTTCATTTTCTTTGTTAGTATGTGTGAGCTCATCCCAGTGTGTCTAAGCACGCATGTTTTACATCCAGCTAGATCGAATCCTAACTGGATGCAAATATTAAAAAACATTCTGTTGCATAATGAAAAATTCTCTAGAGAATTAAATACTTATTACTATCACTGCAATGATCAGATTCTATAATTTAACAATATTTGTATGAATGTATTTTAAAGATCTGCGTCTTGCATTAGATGAAAACTTTGTGATGACAGGGACCATATCAATTTTTTTTTTTCCAGCGGTCTCTTCAGTGCCTAGCTCAGTCGTAATGAAGCACATAAGAGATGGTCCATAAAAATTCTGTAAATTAATAATAATGAAAAATAGTTTTGATTCTTCTCTGTTCATCCCTGCCGTTCATTATCATCTGTTACTTCTTTATTTCTTGACTTTCAAGGATATAGTTTAGATTTACTGAGTTCTGAGGCAAGATAGCAGGAAGTATATGAATAAAACAAATGGTAAAGAGGTGCTGTGAAATTTGATGGTCTAGGAGCAGAGTAAGAAGTCGTGCTTGATCAATATTATTCTCTTAATAGTATATTCAATTTTGGAAGTTTTTGAAGAGATTTAAAAGCTAGAACTTCAATGATGTACTGCAGTGAACATGCAAGATGGGATTTATATTTGTTGATTGGAAGTAAATGGAACCATATGGAACCAGAGTCTAATGCAAGTCCTGCTGGCCCTAAAGAATTTTGAGCATGTCTGGTGTTTCCTACAAAACACTGTTTATCACTGACTTGAAATTCAGGCTTCAAAATAGGAGAAACTTTCACTGATATACATATATCTTATTCTTTATCTTCCATTTTTGAACACTTGTTCATTTTTGAACAGCAGTGTTTTCTGATCTGTTAAAATCTGAATGCTTTTCTTTAATTTCAAGAACCAAGTGATTTCATGACCATTTTAAAGAAGGAAAAGAGAATTTTACATTTATAGTTCTTCTAACGTTTGTTATTTGGTAGGGTTTATGTCCTCCCCCGATTTGTATGTTGATATTCTCACCACTACAATGATAATATTAGGAAGTGGGGCCTTTGGGAGGTCACTAGGCCACGAAAGCGGAGCGCTCATGACGAGATTGATTCCTCTGTACGAGAGGCCCAGGAGAGACCCCTGGCTCCTCTACCATGTGTGGCTAGAGTGAGAACACATCTGTCTATGAGGAAGTGGGCCCTCACCACACATCGAATCCACCAGCACCCTGATCCTGGACTTCTCAGCCTCTAGAACTATGAGAAATAAACTTCTGTTGCTTATAGGCCGCTCTATCTATGGTATTTTGTTATGGCAGCCTGGAAGGACGGAAGGGGCAAAGACACGGGCAAACTGAAATGGAAACATGGCAGTATGTTGCTCTGTAATCTGTCTCTGTCTTCTTGTCTCTGTCTTTCTTTCTCTCTGTCTCTCTCTCTTCACCCTTTCTCATTATGTCACATTCTGACTAAAATTAAAATGTGATTTTTTTTTTTTTTTTTTTTTTTTTTGGGACAGTGCCTCGGCCTGTTGCCTAGGCTGGAGTGCAGGGGTATGATAAAAAACTCCGGCAGCCTCCATCTCCCAAGCTCAAACTGTCCAACTGCCTCAGCCTCCTGAGTAGCTGGGATTACTGTCGTGAGCCACCATGCCTAGCTATTTTTTTAAATTTTTTTTTTTTTATTTTTAGTAGACATGAGATCTTGCTATGTGGCCTAGGCTGGTCTTAAACTCCCAAGCTTAAGTGATTCTCCCTCTCAGTCTCCTATAAATGTTGAGATTACTGTTGTGAGCCATTGTGCCTGGCCTAAAATGTGAATTTTAAGAAATACTTTTCTTTAAACCAGAAAGTGAAGTTATCTGGTAAGAATGATAGTTAAGTCTCCAATTCCAGTTTAGAGACAACTTCATCTATTTTATCAAAACTGGTTTGTTATCAGGATTGACTTATCAGATTAGTGGAGAAAATAAATCAAATTTGGGCAAACAACTAGTATTCACCTCATTTAAAAAACAAATCCTTAAAGCTTCGGTATTCGAGTTGGTTTTAAAAGTGTTTTCCGGGTGCAGTGGCTCACGCCTGTAATCCCAGCACTTTGGGAGGCTGAGGCAGGTGGATCACCTGAGGTCAGGAGTTCATGACCAGCCTGGTCAACATGGTGAAACCCTGCCTTTACTAAAAAACTGCAAAAATTGGCTGGGCGCGGTGGCTCAAGCCTGTAATCCCAGCACTTTGGGAGGCTGAGGCGGGTGGATCACGAGGTCAAGAGATCGAGACCATCCTGGTCAACATGGTGAAACCCCGTCTCTACTAAAAATACAAAACATTAGCTGGACATGGTGGCGCGTGCCTGTAATCCCAGCTACTCGGGAGGCTGAGGCAGGAGAATTGCCTGAACCCAGGAGGCGGAGGTTGCGGTGAGCCGAGATCGCGCCATTGCACTCCAGCCTGGGTAACAAGAGCGAAACTCCGTCTCAAAAAAACAAAACAAAACAAAACAAAACAAAAAACTGCAAAAATTAGCTGGGTATAGTGGTGGTGGATACTTGTAATTCCAGCTACTTGGAGGCTGAGGCAGGAGAATTGCTTGAACCTGGGAGGTGGAGGTTGCAGAAAGCCGAGATCCTGATGCTGCACTCCAGCCTTGGCGACAGAGCAAGATTCTGTCTCAAAAAAAAAAAAAAAAAAGATAACAGTCTGGGTGTGGTGGATCATGCCCATAATCCTAGCACTTTGGGAGGCTGGAGGATAGCTTGAACCCGGGAGTTCAGGAACAGCCTGGGCAAAATGATGAGACTCCATCTCCACAAAATGTAACAAATCTTAGCTGGCTGTGATGGTGAACCCCTGTAGTCCCAGCTACTTGGGAGGCTAATGTGGGAGAATCACTTGAGCCCAGGAGGTAGAGGGTACAGTGAGCCAAGATCATGCCACTGCACTCCAGCCTGGACAACAGAGTGAGACCCTGTCTTAAAAATAAAATAAAAATAGATTAATAAGTAAAATAATGAAAACACAATCTCTCTTCAGGTAATCTGTTTTACAAAAATATTAGCATTGGGTCAGGTAATCTAAATATGGACAAAAAATAGTTTCCTATCCCTGATAGCTTACTACTCTCTGGGCAGAGAAATGAGACAAATATTCTGTCAACAAAGCAGAAGTTAAACTAGGTAAACTGAGCTCAGTTTTTTAAGCAATGGCTATTTGGGAGTATATTATGTTGTGGGGGGTAGAAGAGTGACACACTGCACGTTACCTAACTACAGCCTGCTGGAGTTTTCAAACAGCAGCTCAAAGGCAGAGAGAGGGAAAGAGAAGGTAAATGGAACGAACAAATCATGCTGCGGAAGGTACTCTTGAGCTCTTGAACTCTTCTCATCCAGCAGCTAACTGAGAAATGTCACATGGTTGTTCAGCTTCTAACTTTGTATGTCCAAAATGGAACTTTTGGGTCCCTATGTCAAATTTGATCTTTCCTGAGTTTCCCTTTGGTTCAGAAAATGACACTTTCATTCAGATAGTTGCTTAAGCCAAACGGTTAGGAGTTGTTCTCTGTTTCTTTCTTCCTGTCAGTCCCACACATAAACAATACTCAGGTTCTCTTGGCTTTCCCTCCCAAACATCACTTTTATAACTATTTGGATTCAAATTGCTTTGTTCTTGAATATACTGTTTTACCAAATCAAATGAAATGCACATCACTGACTTTCTACTGTATGTTTACTTTATGGGGTCTGAGTCATTCAGTACATTTGTGTGTAACACAAGATTTGTGGAACAGTCAGATTAAAAATATTGCGATGAACTGAAATTGTTGTTTAAATGTAACAGAAAATTAATAAGGATTTAAAAAGTCCTGCAATGTAGATTGTATGATGGTTTAAACATAACATCCAGAAAAAAATCATCTGTGGGTATTTACCAACTGCTAGTTTAAGCAAAGTCTGTGATAGGATATAGCTGATGAAAATACTTCAGTTGACTTAATAGGAGTGTATACTCTGTACAAAACAGAAGAATTTGGTCCTGAGACACAGAGCAATAACAAAGGCTAGAAGTTACAAAAGGTAGAGTTAAATATTAAGTTAGAATGCACTTTCTAGCAATCAGGTAAAGGTTTGGAGAAAGGTTCCAGTACTCATTGGATGACCATTTTCAGGGTAATTGTAAGGAAGCTTCATGCTTCATATCATATTTTATAGATTTACAGACAAAGATTTTCAGAAGAGTGTGCCTTGCTCAGGCTTTTAAGGATAAATTAGCACAACGCATCAGAACACCAAGAGAGTCTAGGAAATACAGTCATTGTCAATGTAGCAAGAGAACCCCCTTGTGGCCAGAGAATATTTTTTCCAAATAACTTTAGATTTTTAAAAATCTTAGACCCAGTGCACTTGAATTGTGAGTTAATTACACCACATTCACTGATTTGATGTGATCACATTTGTTTGTTTTTGTTTACTTTCCATTACTCTCTTTTAAAAAACAATTTATTAAAATATAACGCATATACAGAAAGTGATACAAATCATAAACGTACAGCTCCGTGTTTATCACAAATTAAACACCAGTGTAATCAGCACAGGAATATTATTAGCATTCAAGATGTTCCCCTTGTTTCCATTTCTAGCCACTACCCCTGCGAAAGTAGCCACTATTCTCATTTTTAACACCATGAATAGATTTTAACTATGCTTGAACTTTGATAAATGGGGTCATATAGTATGTATTCTTTTTTCATCTGGTTTCTTTCACTTAACATTATGGTTGTGGGATTCATCTATACAGATTGTGTATATATATTATTCATTTATTCTCACTGCTCTACAGCATTCCATTTTGTGAATATACCATAATATATTTATTTGTTCCATTGTGCATTTGAGTAGTTTTCATTGTCAAAATAAGGCTGCTATGAACATTTTGTACATGTCCTATGACAAATTTGCATATGATTATGCATACATGGAAGCTGAATTACTGGATCATGAGTTACACAGATGTTCAGCTTTTGTTGTATTGCTTGCCGATTTTTAAAGTAATTGTACCAACTTATACTTCCAGAATTTCCACTGTGCCACATTCTAGCTAAAACTTGATTGGCCTTTCTGATTTTAGTCAATATTGTAGGTGAGTAGTGGTATCTCATTGTCGTTTTGGTTGTCCTATTCTTGATTGCTGATGGAGTTGAATACCTTTGTGTATGTAGACTGACCATTTCTGAAGTACCTATTTTTTCTCTTGTCTACCTTGATTCGTCGTTGTCCTTTAAATACTCTGAACATGAGTTCTCTGTTGAATATATGAATGGGAAATATCTTCTTTAACTTTGCAGGATACATTTTATTTTAAGGGGTGTGTCTCTGATAAGAAGTTCTTAATTTTCAAATTTTCATTTTATCATATTAAGTGGTTAGCACCTTTTTGCCTTTAAGAATGCTTTGCCTACTCCAAGGCCTGGAAATGTTCTCATATATCTTTCTTCTAAAAGTATGATTGTTTTATCTTTGACATATAAACTTGCAATCCATTTGGAATTTATTTTTAGGTATGGTATGAGAAATGGTCAAAATTAATATGTCTTGTGTGCCTATCAACGGACCTAGAACTACTTATTGAATAAGCCATCCTTTCTCCATTCCCTTGACTTGTTCATCATTGATCAGATGACAGTCTATGTGTGAGTCTGCCTCTGGATTCTATTCTGTTCAGTTGGTCAATTTGTCTCTCTTTGCATCAATAACGCAGCATCTTATTGTCTTCATCTCTCCAGGCTGCTGTGACACAAAATCATAAAGTAGGTAGCTTTTAAACAAAACAAACTTATCTCTCACAGTTCTGCAGGCTGAGGAGTTCAAGATCAAGGAGCCAGTAGGCTCAGTGTCTGATGAGGGTTGCTTTTTGGTTTATAGATAGTACCATATTGCTGTGTCCTCACATGGAGTGAGAGGAAGGTAGTTCTCTGATGCCTTTTTTATAAAAGCACTAAGTCCATGTATAAAAGCCCTGCTTCCATGACCAAATCACCACCCAGAGGGCCTGCTTCCTCATACTATCATATTGGTGATTAGGTTTCAACGTATAAACTTAGAGCATTGTCGATGTATAGAAATGCAACTGACTTTGTGCATTAATTTAGTATCCCAGGACTTTACTGATTTCATTTATCAGCTCTAGGAGTCTTTTTGGAGGAATTTTTAGTGTTTTCCAGGCATAAAATCATGTTGCCAGCAAACAGAGATAATTTGACTTCCTCTTTTCCAATTTGGATGCCTTTTATTTCTTTCTCCTGCCTGATTGCTCTGGCCAGATCTTCCATTACTATATTGAATAGGAGCAGTGAGAGTAGGTATCCTTGTTTTGTTCCAGTTCTTAGAGGGAATGCTTCCAACCTTTGTCCATTCAGTATGGTATTGGCTGTGGCTTTGTCATAGATGGCTCTTATTATTTTGAGGTATGGTCTTTGAGGTCTAATTTGTTGAGGGTTTTTTTTACCTTTTATTATGATAAGATGTTGGATTTTATCAAATGCTTCTTCTGTGTTCACAGAAAAAATTACCTAGAAATACATTTAACTGAGGAGGTGAAAGATCTTTACAATGAGAATTATGAAACACTGATGAAAGAAATTGTAGATGACACAAACAAATGGAAACACATCTAATACTCATGGATAGGAAAAATAAGTATCATTAAAATAACCATACTTCCCAAAGAAGTTTACAGATTCAATGCTATTGCTATCAAATTACCTTAGTCATTTTCACAGAATTAGAAAAAAAAAATCCTAAAATTCATATGAAACAAAAAATGAGCCCAAATGGTCAAAACAGCCCTAAGCAAAAAAAAAAGAACAAAGCCAGAGCCTCACATTACCTGACTTTATACCATTCGGCTGTAGTAACCAAAACAGCATGGTACTGGTACAAAAATAGACACACAGCTCAATGGAACAGAACAGAAAACTCAGAAATAAAGCCCCATGCCTACAACAAACTGATATTTGACAAAGCTGACAAAAATCAACAATGAGGAAGGGAGAGCTATTAAGTAAATGGTGCCGGGAAAACTGACTTGTCATGTGTAAGAGTAGAAGAATGAAACCGCACCCTACATGTCATCATACACAAAACTTAACTAAAGGCGAATTAAAGAATTAAGTGTAAAACCTGAGACTATAAAAATCATAGAAGAAAACGTAGGAAAAATTCTTCCGGGCATTGGCCTAGTCAAATAATTTGTCACTAAGACCTCAAAAGCCAATGCAACAAAAATAAAAATAGATAAATGGGACTTAAACTAAAGAGCTTTTGCATGGAAGAAGAAACAATAGTTAACAGACAACCTATGAAATGAGGGAAAATACTTGCAAACTATGCATTTGACAAAGAACTAATGTCTAGAATCTATAAGGAACACAGACAAATCAACAGAAAAAAGATTAAAAAATGGGCAAAGAACATCAATAGACATTACTCAAAAGAAAACATACAAGAGGCCAACAAACATATGAAAAAATGTTCATCACTAATTGTCAGAGAAATGCAAATTAAAACCACAATGGATGGCTATTACTAAAAAGTCCAAAAATAACAGATGTTGGGGAGGATTAGGAGACAGTGAATGCCATACACATTTGGTGGGAATGTAAATTGGTACAGCTCTTGTGGAAAACAGTATGGAGATTTCTCAAAGAACTAAACATAGAACTACTATTTGACTCAGCAATCCCACTACTGGGTATCTACTCAAAGGAAAGAAAATCATTTTATCAAAAAGAAACCTACACTGATATGCTTATTGCAGCATCATTTACAATAGCAAAGTCATGGAATCGGCCAAGTGTTCACCAACAGTTGACTGAATAAAGAAAATGTGGTACATATTCCATGCCATGGAATACTATGCAGCCATGAAAAGAATAAATTCGTGTTCTTTGCAGCAACATGGATGGAGCTGGAGGCCATTTTTTTAAGTGAAATAACTCTGAATCAAAAAATCAAACGTCAGATGTTCTCAAAGTGGGAGCTAAACAGTGGGTATACACGGACAGAGATATGGAAATAGATGTTGGGGACTCCAGAAGGGAGGAGGGTGGAAGGGGGCCAAGGGTTGAAAACCTACCTATTGGATACTATGTTCACTATTTGAGTAATGCTTTCACTAGAAGTCCAAACTTCAGCATTACATAATATACCTATGCAACAAACCTGCATATGTAACCCTGAATCTAACGTTTAAAAAAAATGAATTTGGAGGGGTGATGCAAACATTCAGACCATAGCACTTATTTATGATGGTTCTATAATAGTTTTATAATATTAGGTCCTCTAGTTTTATTTTCTTTTGGTCCAGTTATCAATTTATTAACTCAGCTCCAAACTCGTGCTTTGTCCAGTCTCTTAAAAGGGAAACAGTCCCTTTAAATGTTTTTGTTGCTTTGTCAGCTGGGATAAACATAATCTTTGTCAGTAGAGGGCGTTGAAGAGACATTGTAAGAGAAAGTTTTACTCTGGTTCTGCAGATTTTGAAGCACATATTACTGCCCAGGGCCTAGCTTCTGCAGCAGGCGGGCACAGCTATTCCTGTGCCAGGTTCCTGCAGTGAGTTCATGTTGGTCACAGCACCTAGAAGCTCTCAGCTTTCTTCAGTATCCCCCGAGCTGGTTTTACAGCAGTGTGACTTGGGTGAGACTTCTCCCTGCGACCAGCTTTCCTCAATACCCTAGAGTGTGAATTTCCAACAGTTTTTACCCGTACAGCACCATGAGCACTTTTCTGCCATTTCGTGAACCACAGTCACACCCATGGCCTGGCTATCAGCTTGCCAGGACCTCTTCATTGTCTAATATGTAAAAGAATTCACTAGCAAAGTCATGGGAGTTGGGGATTTTCTTTGTAAGAAAGTTGTCCTTTAAATTTTTTATTTTCCCAATAATTTTACACTTACAGAAATGTTGAAATAGGATACAGAAAGTTTTCATATGCTCTTGATTCAGCTTTCCTTGAAATTAACATTTCCCATAACCATGGTAAAATGATCAAAACTAAGAAATTAACATTAGTATAATCTTAGTAACTAAATCACAGGCCTCATTCAAATTTCATTAGTTTTTCTATTAGCATCGTTTGTCTGTCTCAAGATCCGTTTTATTTAGTCGTCTCTTTAGTCTCCTCCAGTCTGTGACAGTTCCTTAGTCGTTCCTTGTCTTTCAGGATCTTGACACTTGAGGAATTCTGGGAAGTTATTTTATAATATATCCTTCAATTTGGGTCTGTCTGATGTTTTCTCATGATCAGAGGAAAGTTATGCAAAAATACCACACGAGCGATGAACCCGTCTCTGTGAATGATAACTAGGGGTACTTGGTATCCATATGCCCATCCTGGCAATATTAACCTTGATCATTTAGTTAAGGTGGTGTCTGAAGGGTTTATCCACTTTAAAGTTACCATTTTTTCCTTTTTAAATTAATAAATACACCAGGAGAGAGTCTCTGAGGCTGTATACATGTTCAATTTCTCTTCAAATTTATACTCATTAATTTTAGCATAGCTGGATCATGCCTGTAAAAATTTATTACTACAGGTTTATCTAATGTTGATTTTCTACTTCCTTCATTTTTCCTATATTTATTAATTGAAATTGAGAGTTGTACTTTCTCATTCATTTATTTACTTATTCAATTACTTATTTATATCAGTATAGATATTTATTATATTCTGTGGGCTATAATCCAAGACTCTTATTCTTTTCTCTCAAATTGTTCCCCTTTTGGTCATTTCTCTGCCTCCCAACATGACCCTGTTTGTTTCTGAGCATCTTCTTACTTTCTGGCATGAGAAGATCTTCTAGTTTCATCTTGCAGTTTTGTGATATCAGACCTTTGTCAAACATTTCTCCAAGGAGCCATGATTCCTTTTATTGGAGACTGATATGGCAGGATAGCTGGCCAACACCTTGAGTGGCAGACGCTGAGCAGAGAATCCAGGTGAGCCATGCTAGTCTCCTAATCCATGGAAACTGTGCAATAATATATTTGAATTGTTTTAAAGCCTGTGGATAGTAATAACTTGTTACAAAGCAAGATAAAACTGATATCCCCTTTTTCCTAAGACATTCAATTTTGATTTGCCATTCTTCTGCTTTTAGAGCCTTAATAACTTTTCATTGCCTTAATGATAAAAATCCAACTTAATTAAAAATTTTAAGGCCCTCCTGGGTCCTGGTCACCACTCCCCCTAGCCTCATTGCTTGTGAATTCAGTGCTCTCACTCCATTCCAGACAGACTGAAATACTTGGATGGCCCTGATGACACTACGTTTTCTTACCTTCCTTGCGTTCACTTCATGACTCAGTTTAAACTTTGATTTCCTAGTAAGCCTTTTACAGGTGCCCCAAGCCTGGGGAGGCTACTATTCTCCTGGCTCTGAGAGAATCTTTTTCAGTAATTAGCGCAGTAACTCAATTGTCTGTGTCTGTCTTCCTGAGTATACAGCACTTCCTTTGAGAGCGATGTTTTTAATTTTGATTTTAACTTTTTAAATCTTACTCACCATTATCCTTCCCCAGGGCCTATGCCAGTGTGGACTGTGTGAATGAGTAAATGAGAAAACGAACAGCATAATGCCTTATAAATTCAGGAAAAGCTGAACCATCATTTGTTTGTTACAGTGCAGACAGGCTTGGCTTTGAATACCAGCCAGTTCCATGATCTATCAGCTGAATTTTTAGTTTTTTTGTACTTTAAGAAATAAGGGTCAGGTGTGGTGGCTCACACCTGTAATCCCAGCACTTTGGGAGGCTGAGGCGGGCAGAGCACCTGAGGTCAGGAGTTTGAGACAAGCCTGACCAACATGGTGAAACTCCATCTCTACTAAAACACACACACACACACACACACACACACACACACACACACATACACACACACACACACACACATATTAGCTGGGCGTGATCATAGGAGCCAGTAATGTCAACTACTTGGGAGGCTGAGGCAGGAGAATCGCTTGAACCTGGGAGGTGGAGGCTGCAGTGAGCTGAGATTGTGCCATTGCACTCCAGCCTCCGCAACAAGAGCAAGACTCAGTCTCAAAAAAGAAAGAAAGAAAGAAAGAAAGAAAGAAAGAAAGAAAAATAGGGATAGTAATAGTGTTTACTGTATGCAGTTGTTCTGAGGACAAATTAGGAAGAGGTATGCAGTTACACAGTGCCACATACAACTCTAAATTCCAATTAATAAATGTAGGAAAAATGAGCGAAGTAGAAAAATGCGCAAGAAATGTTACCTATTAACTTTACTGCAGTTTCTTCTTGGTAGTTATCATTTCATGCATGCCTACATATGGGCTGCAAGGGAACCAATGATTGTTTTTATGTGCTCAGCCGGTTTTGCTTTCTCTCTTCCTCTCTTCCTAGTGAGGAAAAAGAAACTTAGCGGCACTTGCCATGCTGCCAGCTGAGCATTTGCTGCTCTGAGTTTCAGTTTTCTTTCTTTTCTTGAGTGAAGAAACGGGTCTCTTAACGACCTTCTGTCTCCAAACTGTGGCTGCTCGATAAATCAGACAGAACAGTTAATCCTCAATTTAAGCCTGATCCAACTCTTAGAAACAGGTAAGCGACTTTTTAATTGAAACATAATAGTTGTACATATTTATGGGGTATGTGTGATATTTTGATACAAGCATACGATGTACAACGATCAAATCAGGATCATTGCGAAATCCATTGCCTCAACCATTTATCATTTCTTTGTGTTGGGAACATTCCAGATCTTCTCTTCTAGCCTTTTCAAAATAGACAATAAATTATTGTTAACTATAGTTATCCTATTGTGCTATGAACACAAGAGCTTATTCCTTCTATCTAACTGTATTTTTGTACCCATTAAATATCCTCTTTTCATCACCCCTTCCTCTGACTTTCCCAACTTCTGGCAACCACCAGTCTACTCTCTACCTCCATGAAATCAACTTTTTTTTTTAAAAAGCTTCCACATATAAATGAGAACATCACAGGTAAGTGACTTTTTGCCATCCAATGCTTCTTAGCTCTGTGTGAAGAAAAAAGCTTTCTTTCTTTCTTTCTTTCTTTCTTTTTCTGAAAGGAGTTTCAGAGTGGAATTGCTGCTAATGGTCATACTTTTCTCTTTCATTTTCCTTTAGTTTTAGTGAAAATTTTACACACAGATAACTAGTGAGTGTAAATGAACCATTGTAATCTGATACAGTTTTATCAGATTTTAAAAATGATTTGCTTTGTAAATTGGAATAATTTCTTTCTCTTAAAAACAAAAGCATTACAAATAAAGTTGAAGAACTCTATGAATCTCTCCTATATTCTTGTTTGTTTGTTTGTTTGAGACAGGGTCTTACTCTATTGCCCAGGCTGGACGGCAGTGTTTCCATGTCGGATCACTGCAATCTCCACCTCCTGGGTTCAAGGGATTCTCATGCTTCAGCCTCCCAAATAGCTGGGATTATAGGCATGTGCCACCATGCCTGGCTAATTTTTATATTTTTAATAGAGATGGGTTTCACCATGTTGACCAGACTGGTCTCGAACTTCTGGCCTCAAGTGATCTGCCAGCCTCGGTTTCCCAAAGTGCTGGGATTACAGGTGCGAGCCACCGCACCCAGCCTCTCCTATATTCTTTACCTTTCTTTTTATTTCCAGAGGAAAACATCAGCTAGAATTTGGTATAAATTTTTGTCATGATTGTTTTTATGGTTTTCTGTATGTGTGTGTGTGTGTGTGTGTGTGTGTGTGTGTGTATGTATATATATATATGCATGTATCTAAATATCTCTATTATTACTTTTTAAAAATTACTTCTGTTTTTATATACCAGCAAGGATGGTTTTACACAATAATTTTTTAAAAAATTTATATTTGTATTTATTTTATTTTTATTGTTACATAATACATTAAATATTTATGGGGTACATGTGATATATGGTGATGCACTTAGAATGT
Organism: Saimiri boliviensis; assembly: GCF_048565385.1. NCBI lineage: Eukaryota > Metazoa > Chordata > Mammalia > Primates > Cebidae > Saimiri > Saimiri boliviensis. Next base: position 76,393,826 of record NC_133459.1, read on the forward strand.
GTAATGATTAAGTCAGGATATTTGTGGTTTCCATCACTTTGAGTATTTATTATTTCCATATTTTGGGAACAATCTAAGTCTTCTAGCTACTCTGAAATATACAAACATTGTTTTTTACTATAGCCACTCCACTTTATTGACTAATAGAACTTATACCTTTTATTTAACTGTATATTTGTGCTCATTAACTCACATCTCTTCACCACTTTTCCTAGCCTTCAGCATCTATCATTATACTCTCCACCTTTGTAAGATCAACTTTTTAGCTTCCACATATGAGTGTGAAGGTGTGATATTTCCTGTGCCTAGGTTATTTCACTTAATATTCTCCATTTCTATCCATGTTGCTGTAAATGACATGATTTTACTGTTTTTATGGCTAAATACTATTCTATTGTGTAATATACCACATTTTCTTTATCCATTCATCCATTTGTGGACAGTTAGGTTGATTCCATATCTTTTCTACTGTTAATAGAAATTCACAATAGAAAAGATTGCTGTGATAAACCTGAGAGACACTAGGAGGAATTTTAACATATTGACCATATTCGGCAATCTTTTACAATGTGGTGTACAAACTGTAAAATAGCTCATAATTGTCCCTGCTTTCTGGTACTCATGTCCATGTGTAACCCCCCCTTGTCTGTGGATGGAACCTGTGACTTAACTGTAACAGATAGAATCTGGCAAATGTGATATGTTAAGATTATAGTGTCTGCTCTGCTAGGAGATTCACTCACTTGCTGGTTTCAATGAAGTAAGTGGTCATGTTGGGGAGGCCCATTTGGTAAGGAATTAAGAGTGGCTTCAGACCAATAACCAGCTGAGAACTGAGGATAGCCTCTCATCATCATCAGCAAGAAATGGGGTTCTCATATCTACAACCACAAGGAACTGAATTCCTCTAACAACCGCAGGAGCTTGGAATCATGTTCTTCTCCCATTAAACATTCAAAAGAGTCTGCAGCGTGGCTAACATTTTGATAGCTGCCTCATGAAAAATTCTGAAGCAGAGAACCAACCTAAGTAGTGACTGTATTTCTGACTCAGAGAAACTGTGAGACTATAAATGTGCGTTGTTTTAAGCCTCTAAATTTACAGGAAATTGCTATGCAGCAATAGATTAAATAACATACTAAATTAGTCAATATTAATACTTTATCTGTAGACGCTTTAAGGTTTTCTGCATATAAGATAATATCTGTGAGCAGAGATGATTTTACTTCCCTTGTAATTCAGGTGCTTTTACCTTTTCACTTTCTTTTTTATTTTGACCTATTTGCTCTGGTTAGGACATTCAGTAATAAGTTGAATAGAAGTGGTAAAAGTGGATAATCTTGTCTTGTTCCTGATCTTCAAGGAAATGTTATCAGTTTTTCACTGCTGAACTTGATGTTAACTATGGACTTTTTATACGTGGATTTACTATGTTGAAGTCATTTCCTTCTACTACTGTTTTTTTAAGTGTTTTTATTATGAAAAGGTATTGAATTTTGTTAAATACCTTTTCTGTGTCAATTGAGAGGACCAATTTGTATTAATCAGAGTTCTTCAGAGAAACTGAAGCAACATTAAACAAAACAAAACAAAACAAAACAAAACAAAACAAAAAACCGAAGGAAATTTGTTATGGGAGTTGGCGCACATGATTTTGGAGGTCGAGAAGTCTCACTGTCTGCCATCTGCCAGTTGTAAAGCCAGGAAAGCTGGTGGTGTGATCCAAAGGCCTGAGAACTGGTAGAGCCAGTGGTGGAACTCCCAGTCTGAATCCAAAGTCCTGGGAACTGGGAGAGCTGTTGGTGAAAGTCCCAGAATCCAAATGTCTGGAAACCAGGAGCTCAGATATCTGAGAGCAGGAGAAGATGGATACTCCAGCTCAAGAAGATAATTTTTTCTTCTTCTGACTTTTTGTTCTATTTGGGCCCTCAATGGATTGGATGATGATTCAAATACCAATCTAAAATGTGTTTGTATCTTCATTTGTCTCAAGATTTCCTCTTCTTATTATTTTTATTTTTTTGTTTTTTGAGATGGAGTCTCTCTCTGTCACCCAGGCTGGAGTGCAGTGGTGCAATCTCTGCCTTCCAGGTTCAAGTGATTCTCCTACCTCAGTAAGAAGCTGGGACTACAGGTACACATCACTACATCCGGCTGATTAATTTTTCTATTTTTAGTAGAGACGGGGTTTCTCCATATTGTCCAGGCTGGTCTCGGACTCGTGACCTCAAGTGATCCACCCGCCTCGGCCTGCCAAAGTGCTGGGTTTACAGGTGTGAACCACCACACCTGGCCTCAAGATATTTTTTAATTTCCCTTTTTATTTCTTTTTGATCCACTACTTATTCCAGAGGGTGTTGTTTAATTCTCACATCCTTGTTAATTTTCTAGATTTTCTGCTACTGATTTCTAGTTTTATTAGAAGGTTGAGAGAAAAGACACTTGATATGGTTTCAATCTTCTTAGATTTGTTAAGACTTGTTTTTTGGCCGGGCGCGGTGGCTCATGCCTGTAATCCCAGCACTTTGGGAGGCCGAGGCGGGTGGATCACGAGGTCAAGAGATCGAGACCATCCTGGCCAACATGGTGAAACCCCGTTTCTACTAAAAATACAAAAAAAAAAAAAAGACTTGTCCTGGAGAATGCTCCTATAACACACTTGAGAAGAACATGTATTTTGCTGTTGCTGGATATAATGCTCTGTATATGCCCATTAGGTCCACTGGATCTATATTGTTCAAGTTCTCTGTTTCCTATTGATCTTCTGTTTGGATGTTTTATAATGGATAAAATATTGCAAGTGGGTTATTGAAATTTCCTTCTCTTGTTGTGTTGCTGTTTATTTCTCCCTTCAATTCTTTCAGTGTTTGCTTCATTTACTTAGGTGCTCTAACGTTGGATGAATATACATTTATAATTGTTATATCTTTCTGGTGAGCTGACCCTTTTATTATTACATGATGTCCTTCATAGCCTCTTATGACAGGTTTTGATTTTATGTCTATTTTGTGTGGGATAGGGACAGACATCCCTGCTCTCTTGCGGTTGCCATTTGCAAAAGTACCCTATTATCACTTGATTTTCATCCTATGTGTGTCCTTAAGTCTAAGTGAGTTCTTGGACACAGCATATTATTGTATTTCATCATGACATGCTTAGACTCAGTATTATCCTTCTTTCTTTGATTTGCTAATATTTTGCTGAGGATCGTTTCATCTATATTTGTGAAAGAGATTCACCTGTAATTTTTCTTTCTTATAACACCATTAACAGATTTTGGTATCTAAGTTATTCTCTGAAAGAACATGTGTAAGATTGTGTATTATTTATTCTTTAAATTTTGTTAGAATTTAGCAGTTAGACTCTGATCCTTGAGTTTTCTTGGGCAAGTCTTAAATTAATTATGAATTTAGTTTTAATTTTAAAATTCTGAATTTTAGCTATGAGAGAATCAAATGTTATATTTATTTTTATGTCAGCTTTGGTAAGTTGCATTTTTCTTGAAATTTGTCCACTTATTCTCAAATTTATTTTTACAAAGTTGTTTATATTGGGATCATTTTATCGTTTATTGCATCTGTACTGACATTTTCTCTTATGTTTTCTTTTTAGGTCATTTCTTCCCTTTTTTCCCTTTATCAGTGTCAGCAGAGTTTTACAAGTTTTGTTACTCCTTTCAAAAAGTAGGTTTTGGTTTTGTTAATCTTCTCGATTGTATACTTAATACTTCTGTTCATTAATTCTTGCTTTTATTTTTATTATTTAATTTTTTCTGCATTCTTTGGGTTTAATTGGTATTTTTTCTGACTTTTTGAAATGAAATTTATATAATTAATTTTCTGCCTTGCTTCATTTCTAATACATGTTTAAGCATATATGATTTTTATAGCATTTTATCTTCACTCCATAAGTTTTAACAAGAATATTTTATCATTTAAATTTCATTATGATTTCTTATTTGAATAATGTATTATTTCAAAGTATATATTTTATTTTCTAATGTATGAGAGAATCTATTAGTTATCTTCTTTTTAAAAAAATTTTTGGCTTGTACTGTTGTTCAATACTATGGTACTTTGAAATGTTTTGAGATTTGCTTGCTTTTTAAGGTTGTAGAATATCTTTTCTATACTTTTTCTTTTATTTTTGTATTCCAGTTTCATATATCTTAACCAATTTTGTGGTATCCATTAATCCCTTTTTGCCTCTCCTCTTTTCATTCTCTTTTTTTCTCAATACTTCAGTTGATAAATTTTCAACTAATTCTTTTTTTTTTTTTTTTTTTTTTTTTTTTTTTTTTTTTTTGAGACTCAGTCTTTCTCTGTCACCCAGGCTGGAGTGTAGTGACACAATCTCAGCTCACTGCAACCTCTGCCTCCTGGGTTCAAGCAATTCTCTTGCCTTAGCCTCCCAAGTAGCTGGGACTACAGGCGCCCCACCACCACACCCTGCTAACTTCTGTATTTTTAGTAGAGACGGGGTTTCACCATATTGGCCAGGCTGGTCTCGAACTCTAGACCTTGTGATCCACCTGCCTCAGCCTCCCAAAGTGCTGAGATTACAGGCGTGAACCACCATGCCTAGCCTGTAATTCTTTAACTATGTTTGCCTTGCATTTAAATGTATTAGCTTAATTATTAATTTCAGATATATATTTTTAAATCTAAAATTTCTTTTTAACTTTTTATTGTATTCATTTTATTGCCAATCATTCAATCTTGCCTTTTAGCTGTCTGAACATATCAAGTACAGTAATTAAAAAAATCTCTATGGGTAGCTCCAGTCTAAGTATGGGTTTGTTTCTATCGTGTGGTGTTTCTCTTGGTTTTCTATCATGTTGTTTTATTTACCTTGAAACATAAATGTGTTCATGATGACTGAGAGTCACTGAACATTAAAAAAAATCATAGAGATAATTTGAAGCTAGAAGAATGTTCTTTTCATCCAGACAAGATTTATTTTGTTTCTGCCATGTAGCTGTGGACACTAGCAATTCTCATTTACTTTAATTCAATCAAGGATTGAGATTACTAGAGTAGGAAATTAACTCTGTCTGCTTCCAGTCCATACTTACTTCTTCCATGTAGCTCTTTTCTTAAATTAAAAAAAAAATTGTATTTCAATCGTGTTTGGAGTGTGTTTCTTTGTCACTTGGATGAATTATATAGTGGTGAATTCTGAGGTTTAGGGCATTCATCACCCAAGTAGTGTACACTGTATCTAATATGCAGGTTTTTTTTTGTTTTGTTTTTTTAATCCCTAGCCCCTCTTCATCCTCTCCTTTCTGATTCTCTAAAGTCCAGTATATCAGTCTGTATGCCTTTGCGTACTTGTAGCTTAGCTCCCACTTATAAGTGAGAACATAAGGTTTTTGGTTTTCCCTTTAGAATCCCAAACTGTAGCCTAAGGGAAAGGTTTCCAAGCTACTCTCCTTATTGCACTCCAAAGTATGATTTTTGTCTCCCTAACTATGAGTTTAGTAAAACCTTTGTTTGACTTTTCAGCATCTCACGTGCCTTTTCTGAATTTGACAGATGCATATCTGAAATGTGCTTCCAAATGCCTATCTTATCTCTCTTTACTAACTTCTCCAAGTCTTTGCCAATAACTATGTCTTAACTGTCTTGTTTGCTCTTTAGAGCATTGTAACACATATATTTTCATAGTTTATCCTGCTTTTCCAGTTTTTTTTTTCATTGAAATAATTGTCGTGATGACCAATAGTCTAGTATGCTGCTGTAGGACTTCTATAGCTGTTATCTCCGTTCATATTTCAGTTTCTTTATGTGTTTTTTCCTACATGAATTCCTGGGTTCCATTTTCTAATTCATAGGTTGGCAAATGATGAATGTAATATGATGATGATGGCCTGTGTTCCAGCCATATACTCTTTTAAAGAAAATTTTATCGGAATACAGTCATGCTTTCTTGTTTACATATTATCTGTGACTTACTTTGTATTACAGTGGCAAAGTTGAGTAATTGTGGAAGAGACCATATGGTCTACAAAGGCTAAAATTACTTACTATCTTGTTCATTATGAAAAAATTTGCTGACTTCTATTCTGATTTTTTATTTATTCTTTAACATTCTGAAGTTTGTCAATTGATTTAAAAATTTTAATGACTTTTTCCTTTCTAAATAATATATTTTTTATTTACCTACTACTGTGTCATTCTATATTTTTTGCCTTAACCAAATGATGTTTTAAGTCAGTGAAAAAAAGAACTGACTGAAAGTAGAAGTGGAAATCTAAGCTATAAGCAACTATATTATACAAGCTTCTCAAAATATAATTGTTTTTCCATTAGATATAGAACAATGGAAGTGACAACAAGATTGACATGGAATGATGAAATTCACTGAGAAAGCTGCTTGGAAATGTTTCTTTGACTCTTCTCTATAAGTCTAGTGTTCATGGAGATAGAATTGAAGATATGGTTCAAAGATGCAGCCATCAGGGATGTACTGTAACAATGATTTACTTTAATCGCAATATCATTGTAGCCTTTATGCTTGGAGATTATTCTAATTTATGTGAAAATTCTGAAGAGCTAAATGATTCCCTTTGGTTTGCAGTTCAAAAGAAAAATGGCACCACTGAAATAGAAACTTTACTCTTAAATATAGCACCAAAAATTAGTGATAAACAATTGGTTGGTCGTTCATTGGAAAAGGATATTTTCCTTATACAGCCATATAATAACACAATTTATCTAACTGACATGATAGTAAAAAACTTGAAACTAGACTTATATGGCTTCAAAACATATTTGGAATGTGAAGTTTTTCGAGTTGAAGGTACGTGAAATTAAATAATCCTACATCTCACATTACGGTTCTGATGTTTCTGTTTGGAGGGTAATAATTGCTCTACAAGAGCAAGGAAAGTGAGAGGAAAGTCAGATTCATGCCAATTTATCCTCTTTGATAAATTCTGAAATGTAACATGGGGAACATGAAAATTATGAGGTTTTTATCTAGAAAATATAGGCTGCTTTGAGCAGAGTAAGTTTAGAAATACATGTACAGAAATAGAGATGAAAAAGGAGAAGGAGATGAAAAAGGAAGAGAGAGAGAGAGAGAGAGAGAGAGAGAGAGAGAGAGAGAGAGAGAGGGAGAGAGAGAGAGATCTTGTCATTAGAGCTAGTTTGTTTTGATGTATGACCCAAAGATCAGACCCTTGTAACATATGACCCTCAGAACTTCTAGGCGTAATCAAGTGAGAGCTTCTAGAGCAAGTTAATGTGCAGAGAGGATAATTTTTTCTTCTCTTCCTCTCACTGTGCTGCCAACCCTGACTCCTAAGTAAGCAGCTCAGCCCTGGGTTACGCAAATGAACTCAATGTCTTATTTTAAAAGTAGACTTGACCACATTTAACCAGAGAAGTTTAAAAAACTTACCATGCTATGTTTATTCCTATAGGATTTAAGGATAACCTAAACTATGCAAAGAAGATAATGAAAGCTGGAGAGTAAGTTAAATTAGTGGGTTATCTACTGATCATTTTATTTAGATCAATTGTATAAAGAATGCTGACAAGTAGTAAAGATAAAGATCATGCCACTTGAAATGATAAACAAGAGTTATGATGTTATTGACATAAAATAGCAAAACCACTACCAACTATGAAACTTTAAAAATCCACCTGATGACATTGACCAATTGGACTTCGTTTCCACTTTAGACATTAGATCCAAATTTTTCAGGTTATAACCATTTTAGATAATTTCTCTGAATCTTTCCCTGAGATACAGCTTTTGAGAATCCTCAGTAAACGTTAAAAACAAACCCTCTTTTTCAATTTATAGATAGATAGCTACATTGCCTATGTTTTATTTTGATTTCTCCTTAATATATTTTTATTGAAAATAATAATTTATCTTCAATGTTACTAATATTCTTATTACACTTACGTGGTCCAAGCCTGAGAGTTGAAAAATGGTTTGGTTGCTGGTTAATATTCAACTTTAGTCAGATATAATATAATGCATTTTCTTTAAGTACAAAATGTATAATTTTAGATATTTCAAATCATATCATAGAAGATTCCATTATTAAAATAATAAATAATAAAAAAATTCCCTTCTTAGAGAAGGGAAAGAAGCTGTAGGTGACTTGTGGTGTTCTTTATTGGGTGTTCTTATACTATATTTAACCATTGCATTTTAACAGGCACAGAAATAGGCTTCTAGCAGAAATCAGAGCTTACAAGCCCTATTTGGTTTCAGAAATTCGTATTCTTTTGGTGGGTCCAGTTGGGTCTGGAAAGTCCAGTTTTTTTCAATTCAGTCAAGTCTGTTTTTCATGGCCATGTGACTTGCCAAGCCATGGTGGGATCTGATGTCACCAGCATTACTGAACAGGTAAGTTATTTCTCTGAGGATTTTATTCTATAGATTACGATTATTACATTATTTATGTTTTTGTCTTTTTCTCTCAGGGCAATCCTAATATACAATTAAATGCTAAATCTACAATTAAATCCTAAATCAAATGGGAAATAGGAGTAAAATTTTAATCAGAATCACCTCCATTGAGCTGTATTATACAGAGAAGCTTTCACATTTTATAGATGTAAGAAGCAGTTATATAAAGAATACTTTTTAGTGTTTGTGTAGAAAACAAAAATTGAAAAACCCTGTGGAAATCTTTGAGCATTATATTTGATATTCATTTTTACACATGTACCACATGATTTTACCTGGTTTAAATGGTTTTCTCATAATACAATAATGAGAATTATGTAAGATAATTTTTTTATTACATAAGTCCATTCTCCAAGACATGGTCATGCAAAAATAGTAGCTCACATTGGTGGGTCAATTTTGAAGGAGAAATTGAAGTGTAAATCTATGCTTTTACAAAAACTATCTTCTTTACAAAAAGATATACTTAAGGAAATAAATAGTAATATAGATTTCTTAATTGTTACCCTAAAGAACTACAAATTATGATGCAACACTTGTCTAGAAAATTCCTTCTGGTTTAAGCTTATCAATGTTATCATGCAATCAAACAAAAATAATAAAGGAAAAGAACAGAAAATTTTAGAATCAGTCTTTTTTATGGTAACCACAAATTAATATTATCACTTGTTAGGGAATATGCTGTTATTATCGATGTAAAATTTAGCCTAATATAAGACTACATAATAAGACAGTAATGGTTCATTTGAGCTTCTGTATCACATTCAACAACTGAAAGAATTTTCTAGTACTTTCAAGAATCACATCTTATTTCTTGATATTGGCCAGATACTATGCTCTTGAGTGGCTTTAATATATCAGTGTAGTCTCAGAAGCCACGGCAAGATACTGCCACACAATTTCAATTAATTAAGCATTGATTGAAATGTTTCTGTTTGTTAAATATTTATTCAGAACTAGAGACCTAGTTACAAATAATGCTTGGTCCCATCGCCCAGAGATCTCAGAGACCAATGCAGATAATAAATATGCATCATTTATTGTGATACATGCCACAATGGAGGTACTATTCAAGACAAAATTTCTGTTTCTTCCTCTTAAGTTTTAAATTTCAAAGGTCTTGTTTTAAGAGAAGATCTAGATACTGAACTCCAATGAAATGCAAATGTTATTTAAACTGAAGACATATGGGGGAAATTTTAGGAGGGCAATAAAATAGTTTATTGCTTAAAGACCTTTTTCTTTGAAAAACTGAAATTATAAAGGAAGCAAATTAATGGTAAGGAAACTATGAAGATGCATATTGGTGTTCCTGAAATTTTGCAATGTACTTCAGCGCTAGTGCTTAGTATAATTTCTTTTGTGTTGGGGCACTAGTAGGTCTTATTCTCCTAGATAAAAATCTTCAGTGGGATTAATCCTACACACTCATGGCCCAGTGAAAGCTTTTGACTTTATTACAGATTACAATAGGTCACAGAGGGTCTTTCCCTTCTGGTTTGAGCAATATTACACCCTTGCCAGCACCACAGATGGAAAAATTATACTTAAAGTATCTCTGAGAAATCCTTTCCTTTGTAATTCTTCCCAAATCTTCCATACTTTTTTTGTGGGTAGGTTGAAAGTCTATCTGACCAACAAATAAAATATTTTCTGAATTATTCTAAAAAATACCCTTACAATAAGATGGAATGTGTTTATCTGGGAAATAATCTTCTGTTGTGCTCCTCAAAGTGAGATATGTAGACCCCTCGGGTTTCCTGAGACCTTGTAAGGGTATCTCTGAGTTCAAAGCAATTTTTTAGAATTATTCTAAGGTTTTTTTTTTTGTCTTTTCTAGTGTATTGACACTTGAATTTATTATGTAACATAGTTTCACCTGTTGGCACATTAGTATGAATCAAACGTGGCATGAAACACGACTAGCAGTCATCATATTTCTCTCAATTACTGTACTTACAGGAAAAAACTAAAATGCCAGTTTTACTCAAGAATGTCCTTTATGAATAGTTACAGTTATTGGCTTTATTTAAACTCCACTTTGGAGTATACATTATTTTAATATTCAGTGTGATAAAATGAGAAGTACTCATAAAGTACTTCTAATGCATATTGAAAATTGGCAATTGTCTTTAGAAAAAGCACTGGAGCAACTGAGTTGTCAACTGAACCTTTTAAAAATATATAACATCACGTTTACTGGATAGAACAGACTTATTTATACTTGGATATTTGGCAGCTATTTTAATAAAAATACTCAAAGTGACCCTACTAATCTGGATAATCCAGTGAACCAATGTTTTAAAATGAACAATAAATTAGGCTAAAATTATGCATGAGTCAAAGATATATTCAAGGTATAAGATAGATCAATGGATTTAATGTGGCAGCATACAAAAATGTGTTACAGATTCCACATTACAACTAACCTTTAAGAAGTTATTACTTGTTGAGCTTTAATATATGATGTTGAGGAATATTCATACCTGAAAGTTATACCATGAAATATTACCTCCTCTCATATTATACATATGTCTGAGAGGCCATATTTTCTTCACATACTTCAATTAAAGTAACATATCAGCAAATTGAATCAGAGCCACATGTATCTCATATATACAGTTCTTTTCTTTAATCCCGAGATTGAAGAGAATTTTAATAATAAACCAATGACACTGTTTTCTACAATTAAAAAAAAACTTTTTAAATACAAAATAAAAATGTTATTTGATGAATATGTGACAGGTTTGTAATTGTATTCTTAATGATTAAGACAACATTTAAGAAGAGGAGGGGCAGAGCAAGATGGTCACACAGGTCACTCCAATTATTCCTCCATTGAAACATCAATTTGAATTTGAACAACTATTAGCACACAAAAATATCTTCACAAGACCTCAGGAAACCAGGTGAAAGATCACAGTACCTGGTTCTAGCATAATCATAAGAAAAGATACATTGAAGAGGGTAGGAAAGACAGTTTTACATGATCTGCATCACCCCCTCAACTCCAGGTACCATAGTGTAGAGAGAACTATCATCTGCTTGGGGGAAAAGAGGGAAGTGAGGACAGGACTTTGCCTGGACTCCAATATCAGGCCTACTACAGTAAAACCCAGCACTGGGTAGAACTCCATGGCCCCAGACTTTAGGCTGATATCTGAGGGCTGAGCCTCTAGACCCATGCTGGTGCCAAGTGAGAGCATGTGGCCCTAGATTTCAAGCTTGCATGGTGGACTCAATCCCTGGATCACACCATGGATTGGTTATCAGTGGCCCAGCCTCTGAACAGCTCTTAGTGGCAGGGATGCTGCAGTGGTCCTGAGCTTTAGGCATGCCTCAGTGCTTCACGAGTCACCGTGGTCCCAGGCTTTGGGATCATGCAAGGCAGCCTGCCCAGACTCTTTGGATGGGCTGATTGTTGAAGGACTTCTCCAGACAAAGACAATCTGCAAATTTAGGAATAAGTACATACTTTCAGAGATGTTTATACATTGACATATGGTCACAAGGGTCAAGAATGATCAGTGTAACATGACGTCACTAAAGAGAGAAAATAATGTGCCAGTGACCCAAAATAGAGATATATGAACCACCTGAAGAATTTAAAATAATTATTTTAAGGAAGCACAAATTTCAAGAAAATACAGAGAAACAATTTAACAACATGAGAAAAATGATGAGTGATCAGAATAAGAAATTTAATAGAAAGTTGTAATAATTACAAAAAATCAAAAATCTCAGAGCTAAAACAACACAATGGGTGAAATGAGAAATGACATAGAGAGAATCAGCAGCAGAATTGATCAAGTAGAAGAGTCTGTAAACTTAAAGGCAGGTTATTTGAAAATATAGATGAGAAAAAAACAGAATGAAAAAGAATGCAGAAAGTTTACGGGATTTAGCATCAAAAGAACAAATATTCAAGTTATAGGAGTGAAAGGAGACAAGAAATTAAGAGTGATAGAAAGCTTAAATAAATAAATAGTAGCAAAAACTTCCCAAACCTGGAGGAAGATGCAAATATCCAGGTAAAGGTGAGAGAAAATCTCCAATCAGATTTAATTCAAACAATATTAACCCAAGACATACTAAAATCAAACTACAAAATATCAAAGACAAAGAGAGGATTCTTAAAACAGGAAGATAAAAAAGCAAATAACACAGAGTTTTAATAAGGATGCTAATAAGTAACTTAAAATATCTGGAAGTATAAAACTCACTGGTAAAACTAAGTATACAATAAAATTCAGAATACTCTAATATTGTAATGATGATGTGTAAATCAGTTATATCTTCAATATGAAGGTTAAAAACCAAAACTACTACAACAATAATAACTGTAATACTTTGTTAAGGGACATGCAATATGGAAAGATGTAAATTGTGGTATCAAAGATGTAAACCATGGGGAGGAGTGGAGTAAAAATGTAAAATGTTTTTTTTTCTAAGTGGAGCTGTTATTAACTTAAAATAACTGGTTATAAATATGTTTTTTTTTGTATAAGCATCATGGTTAAGCACAAAACAAATACTGATAGTAGATACACAAAATATAAAAAGCAAGGAGTCAAAACATGCCACTATATATATATATATATATATATATATATATATATGTACACACACACACATATACATGTATGTGTGTATATATATGTGTGTATATATAAGTATTTTACATGATAAATTACATATAATTTTCCCTTTTAATTAAAAAACAAACATTTAACTTTTTTTAGTATTAATTTCCAATATTTTAAATATCCATAGATATTACCCACTTAAATAACAGATCTTTGGGATTCTCAATAACTTTTAAGAGTCTAAAGGGGTCTTAAGACGAAACTGCTTGAGGACCATGGTGTTTAAATATTAATCAGTCTCTTTTCTTATTGTCATGCCTTGAATGTTGGGTGATGAATGAACTTTTACATGTAATATATTTTTTAACAGTATAGGATATATTCTGTCAAAGATGGAAAAAATGGAAAATCTCTGCTATTTATGTTGTGTGACACCATGGGACTAGATGAGACAGAGGGAGTAGGACTATGCATTGGTGACATCCCCTACATATTAAAAGGTTGTATGCCAGACAGATATCAGGTAAGGTTTCTTCAATATCCAAAAAATTTCAAATCATTTTCTTTAGTATTTTTAATTGAATTTTCTATCTCAAAAGGCAATTTTAACTGCCACAATGTGGTTTCAACATTACCCAATACTATTCTACTTTAAATGAAAAAGAATTCATGTAAAAACGTAGAGTGACAATTGTTCTTTTCTGTAACATTGAGAAATAAAGCCAAAAGGCAGGATTCGACTCATCCACATTCCAGGAAAAGATCACGGGGATGTTGTGTTTTTATCACTCCGCACTAATGTAAACTAATAATAAAGTAGTTAATCTCTTGCACTTTTTGGATTACATAGACAAAATATTGGAACAAGTACCACTTTGTGTTGAAATGTGATTTTATACTGTAAGTGCTTAGATTTCATTACTAAATACTTAGATTCAAAATTTGGCTCTGCTAGTAATACATGTGTACCCATACGTAAGATACACACTTTTTCTCTTAGTCTCTTTTTAGGTGTGAAATGTTGGTATTAATAGTGTCTATCTCATAGGGTGGCTAAGAAGGTTAAGTGAGATATTGCAGTCTAAGTTGTCAAAAAAGCTAATAATGATCGTTACCTTTCTTTAGGTATTGGGTATCAGCCTCAATTTCTAAAGGATAATCTCTTTTTGCCTCCCAATTGTGCTGAGTTGGAAACCTTACCTATGTATTCATTTCTTTACTCAGAAACCATTTATTATAAACCATATTTGTGCCAAACTCTAAGCCAGTTACTGAAAACACATAGTTCAATAACACAAGCCGTATCCTCTAGTTCATAATCCAGTCAGGGAAAAGGAGACATAAAGATAAAGAGCCCGGGAATGGAGCGAAGACATTGGAGAAATCAGAAGCATACTAACACCCTAATTTTTCATAGCAGGGAGTCAGTCAATTCAGTCCAACGTTGAAATATATAGTTTAATAACTACACATTTCCAAACTATTTTTTCATAAACTATTTCCTTAATCTTAGAAAGATTACTGTCTTGTGTAAGGAGACATTAACTTCAAAGTTGGTATTTCTTTTATTTGACTTTGTTTTTCTTCTGTAAAATCAAGATAAATTACTGTCTTTTAGTTTAAATAGCAGTTTCAATATTTTTTTCTTTCTTTTATTTTTTCTATCCATTAGTTCACTTAAGTTTGCAAAATGCTCAGGGAGAAGTCTTAAATTGTATTTAACAAATGTTAATGCTGTTTGTTTCTGGATACAAATATTTGAAGTCAGCTTTTAAAAGATAGTCTTAATACTTTCCTGCAATACTTAACAATGGATAATTATCATTTTTACCAAAGCAATGAAGTGTTGTTGTTTTTTTTTTTAACAAAAGAGATATAATGGTATTATGCTCACAGTAGAAAGGAAGTAAAGAGGGGGTGCTACAAAGTTGGGGAAAGAGTAGCTGAGGGGCAGGAGGGAGGTAAGTGGTGACAGTATTTGAAGCATTAACTGTGTCTTTAAAGATTAAACAGAGGCTCTCTGAATTATGAATGTTACTTTATGTTTTTATCACAGTTGAATCCCTATAAACCAATTACACCTGAGCATTCTACTTTTATCACCTCTCCGTCACTGAAGGACAGGATTCACTGTGTGGCTTATGTCTTAGACATCAATTCTATTGACAATCTCTCCTCTAAAATGCTGGCAAAATTCAAGAGAGTTCACAAAGAAGTATTAAGCTGTGGTGAGTCTCATTGTACTTATCAAACAAATTTTATTCTGAAATAATTATAGATTTGCAGGAAGTTGCAAAGAGAGTACAGAGATTTCCCATGTACCTTTCATCCGATTTCTCTGGTGCGGTGGCCATTGCAGGTAGAGATTATTCACAGGTGTGACTGAAGAAAGACTCCAAATCCTAATTTTCAGTCTTTAAAGAATAGGCTAGCCATTTTTTTTTTTGTGATGTATGATTTTCCTGAGTCTTTACATAGGGAAATCACATCTTCACACCAGGTGGCTAGACCAGGAAAATCGAATCAAGGAAAATGATTATTGTTAACAATGTGTGTTTATAGATCTATGTCATTTTATCACATGTGTGAATTTATGTACCCATTGCTACAACCAACTATTACATCACTTCATAGATTTCCCTCATGGCACCCACTCTTCCCCCACCATCCTTAACTCTTGGCAACTACTGATATTTTCTTTATTTCCATAATTTTGTGATTTTGTGAATACTATACAAATGGAATCACACAGTATGTCACCTTTTGAGACTTTTTTTTGACTCAACCTAATATCTTTAGACATCCATCCAAGATTTTGTATGTATTTATTGTTCATTTAAAAAATTGTATAGTATTCCATGGTGTAGATATACCACAGTTTAACCATGTTATATAAAAAAAATTCCAGTTTTTAGCTACTGCAAATACAATTCTTGGAAATATTAGTGTTGAGGCTTTGTGTGGATATAAGTTTTTATTCCTTTGGGATAAGTCTCCAGAAGTGTAATGCTAGGTCATATAGTAACTGTATATTTAGCTTTGAAAGAGATCACCACTCCAGAGGGATTGTACCCTTTTAGAGTCCCACCAGCAATACATGAGATACCTAATTTTTCTGCATTCTTGCTAGTATCTGGTATTGTTGCTGTTAAAAAATTCTTAACTCTTCTAATAGATGTATACTGATGTTTCATTAGGGTCTTAACTTGCATTGGTTAATGACTAATGACATTGAACATCTTCTCATGTGCTTATTTGCCTTCCATATAGCTTGTTCAGTGAAATGTCTTTTGATGTCTTTTGACTATTTTCTGATTGGATTATTTGTGTTTTTTAGAAGTTGAATTTTAAAAGATCTGTAAATCCTAAATGTGAGTTAATTGCCAGACACATGGTTTACAAATAGTTTCTTTCAGCCTGTAGCTGTCTTATTATTATGACCATTTCAGCCCTGCCATCTCTCATCTCTCCTTTTGGAACTCTGCGGCATGAATTCTAGATTTTTTAAATAGTCTCACAATTTATTTATTTTTTGTGTCTATTTGCTCTTTATTTTTCAGAGTGGGTAATTTCTGTTGTTATATCTTTAAATTCACTTGTTCATTACTTTGTCCTTTCCATTCTGCTTTTGAGCATATCTATTATTTTTCTTATCTTGGTTATTATATTTTTTAGTTCTAAAATTTCAGTTTGATTCTTTCTCATATCTTCTATTTCTTTGCTGAGACATTCCACTTCCTTCATTTGTTTCAAGCATGTTCCTACTTGGTTATTATGCATTTCATGATGGTTGCTTTAGAATCCTTGTCAAAGAATTCTAACATCTTTGTCATCTAGTTAGGGTCAGGATCTTCTAATTAGCTTTCCTCATTTAAGTTGAACATTTCTTGGGTTTTGATGTGACAAATGATTTTTAATTCTGTTTTTGATATTTTTGGTGTTTTATTTTGTGACTCTGGATCTTACACCATATGTTTTAGTAGACAGATTCTGATACTGGTAGTATGAAAATACAGTTACCATGGCCTTGTTTGACACCTTTTGAGAAAGGGTGCCCCATACAGGATCCCCTGACATCACAGGGGCTAGAAGCCTCCTTGCATATAAGGTTAATGAAGGCTAAAGTTCCACCTTCTCACTTGTTCTCCTGTGACACCGTCAAAGAGGGAAAAGAGCACCTCATTGCTGCTGATTGGAATAAAGTCTAGGATCCCCAAGTAGCCTCCATTGACACCATCATGAGGGACCTTGTTAGTATGGTGCAGGCATAAATGTCCTGGCTCCCTACATTTTTTTCTTCTCTGATACTACCTTGGCTAAGGTTAAAGGTTGGGAAAGGGGAGAACATATCCATGGATAGGGCTAAGGTGAATTCCGTGGTGTTTGGCTGGGATAGTGTGGCTATTTTCTGAAAATTTTCTGTCTTGCTACACAGCCCTTTTTCTCATGCTTTGACTAGATGGAACAGGTTTTACTTTCCTTTTTTTTTCTTTTTGATGGCTCTAATTGGCATTTTCCAGTTGCATGTCTCTAAAAGCCAATCTGGGACATATGAAATAAAAAGAAAACCTGGAGAACTGATCTCTTTTTTGTTTCTTGGGTCTCAAGGTCTTTAGTCAAATTGCATTCTCTGCACTTTCCAATCTTTGTGTTTGATTTATGTATAATGTCCAGAGATTCTAGCAATATTTAGTGTAAAGAAGAGGGGAAAGTCTACACCATTTGATTCACAACTGGAAGTACTCTCACTGAACTTCCAAAAGATTTTAATATAAATAATTGTTTGGGTATTTTTATTCCAAAGTCTCACTGCTTACTATATTAATAGAAAGGTGACATATTTAGATTCCAAAAAGTGCTATGCAGTTTAATGTATAGAGCATTGTCTCGGTTAAGTGACCCTAGTTTTTAAGTAGTAGTAAACTTTGACTTTGAGAAAGGTAATTTAATTTCGCTGAACTTTAGTCTCCTGTTCTTATCAAATGGCAATATTAAGTTTTGCATCTGAACTTAATAAACTGTCTAACAAATGCCTAAGTAGTGAATATTAGATATACACAATGTATATATGTAAGCATATATAAGTACTTAACAGTTCTAAAATTATGGAGGGCTTGAGGTAAGAGAGAAGTGTTAAGCTTCAAAATGAATTTGCAAGGATGTATGGCAACACATTGTGCTTGGCATGCTGGATGACAGTGTTTAATACAACTAACTGTGCTGACTTAGGACCTCTAAAAGGACATTGCATTAATTTTGAAAGAGAAGAATTTCATTGTAACAGGTTGAAAAAAAGGTAGATGTCAATTGAGAACTTCTCTGTACCAGAACTAAGTGTTTATTGGCCAACTTTGCTAGTTATTCCTTTGAAACTTGAATGAAGAGAAGGTAGTAAAGGAAATAATTTAGTAATGGAAAAAAGAAACACAAGAATTTGGTAGGACAAAGGTACTAAAAGCTCTGGTGAAGGAGTCTTGGGGCTTCCTTGACTGGCATTTGAAATTAGTCTTATATTTTCCTCAGAAGCAGTTGTTAGCATAGCAGAATTTGGATTTGCTTAGAAGTCAACTGTGATTTATTAATCCAGTCTCTGTGGTTTGAGGGAGAAAGCAGTAGGTCCTTAGTAGAACTGTTTCATCAGTACAGTTTGCTCTCATAAATGTTCATACAAAACCCTCCTCACTTCCTCTCTTTCTTGTGGCTCTTTTTAGTCCCCAAAGTCCAGCAATCACTTTTTTTTTCCCTTGACCAATTAAAAACACACAATTTGAATGGAATTGTAGATAACTGCAGTTTAGCAGGAATTTAATTGCATTGAAAATTGATCTCTCATGTTGGAAGAAAAAGATCAAAGATCGTTTCTCCACTAGAAAAGCTTCAGACTCCATATTGAGAATTATTGGAACTATTTTATTCTTCAAATCTCAAAATCACCTTTTAGAGTTGCTTTCACACATATTTAATAACTTGTTGACACATTGATATTTATGATATAAAGTAACTGATTTTTCTATTTGATATAGGTATAGCACATGTAGCCTTGCTTACTAACGTGAGTAATTGCAGTGAGGTTCTTCAAGACAACTTTTTAAACATGAGTAGATCCACGACTTATCAAAGCCAGGTAAAGAATGCTAATCGTCATCAGATATTATTGTAATAGTATCACAATCATACTTGTGTGTGTGTCTATGTGTATTTATGTGCTCATACAACATATTTGCAGGGAAATGAAGAATGGGATCAATTGATTGAGTTATTCAAATCTATATCACACTTTAAAACTGCAATGATCTGAATTATTAGTATGTTCTGAAGATAACTTATTGAGCCTTAGCTTCTTTGGTTTCTTTCTTAAATTATACTTAAAATTGGTCAAATTTTAAATATTAAATACAAGACATACGCTTCTTAAATATACTTTCCACAGGTCACAAATGTCAATAAAATGCTAGGCATTCCTATTTCCAATATTTTGATGGCTGGAAATTATGCTTCAGATTTGGAACTGAACCCTGTGAATGATATTCTGATCCGCTCTGCACTAAGGCAGATGCTGCGGGCTGCAGATAACTTCTTAGAAGATTTGCCTCTTGAGGAAACTGGTAATCTGTCCCTTTTCTCCCCCTCTCATAAATCACTCGTTATTTTTAAAAAATCCTAAGTTATACATCAGTTATTAGATGGCTGGGGCCCATCTCCCTGCCCTAGTCCTGAAAACCACATTAAGATATGTGCTTCAATTCCACTCTTGTGTGTTTCATTTGCAGGTGCAATTGTGAGAGTGTTATGACCCAGAATTTGATATCCTTGACTCTGGATATCCTTGACTTTGACATTTGGGCCAACCTGTATTGGCGTGCCTCAATGAGAGTCAGTCTCTATTGACAGCTGCCTTCATATTTTGCTTCCGTTCATTTTTTCTTCTGTCCTTGGAACAGTCATAGCTGAAGTTTAAAGGCCAAACGTGAGAAGCAGTGGGCTAAGTAAGATAGGTCCTACCACAAACTACCTTTCCATATTTCTGGAAATATTTCTATTTACAATTCAGTTTCTGTGATATATTTTTAAACCATTCCAGGAAAAATGAGATATTCTCTTATTTATTCTTCTATAACACTCCATATACCTCTATGTAGTACTAATCACATTGAATAATAGTTATAAAATTTTTGCATAGACATCCACTTTCTTAAATAGATTGTGAGTTCTGTGAGAAACAGCATGGATTTTACTTATCTATGTATTCACAGAACTTATCACAGTGCCTGGTAATGAGTAAGCATGCTTGCTATTACTGCGCCCGCCACCCTCTCTGACATCACATTCACTTTAGATTTTTCTCCACATGCCTGTAGTGTGCCACCATACCCAGTTAATGGTGGGTTACACAGGAAGCTGAAATGGGAGAATTGATTGAGCCTGGGAGGTGGAGGCTACAGTGAGCTGCGATTGTTCCACTGCACTCTAGCCTGGAAGAAAGAGTGAAATCCTGACTCAAAAAACAAAACAAAACAAAATAAAACAACAAATAACAGCAACGAAACAGAAAGGAAGACTGAAAGAGAATGAAAAGCTGGGGAGCCGAAATAAACATAAAGAAGAGTGTTTCATATATATCTGAATGAAAATATGAATGACTCTTAAGTACATAATTGAATTAATTAAAATGAACCAACATTTTAAAACAACTTAGATTTTATTTCTATGAAAAAAATAAATGCTCCTCTTCTAAAAACCCCATGCCTGATTTTCATTAATTGAATTCCAAACCACACTAGACATGTGTCTATCAAATTAGATTACTGGTGCAAATCAATAAGAGCGTTCTTATACTCATGCTCCAAATAATTCTGAAGTTCTCTCAGTAGCTGCGAAAGCTAGGACTATCAAGAAAGAAAAACAAAATTCCCAAAAGATAGTTTTCAGGGTTTTTTTTTTCCTTAAACACTTCTTAATAATTGTCTTCTCCAATTTTCTCAGTCTTTTTCAAAAGAATATTCTTTGGTTCAACAGTTATCAACATTCTGACAGTCTAATTTAGTTTTAATCAGAATTATCCTTGTATTTTGTGTAGTCATGGGTATTAAAAGAGCAAGATCTTCTTAGGTCCATTTATGGAATATTTCCTAAAGCAAAGCTGCAAGTGAAGTTGTGCTCAAGTGAATGAAATTGAGGAGTAGACCTAGAAGTAGATGTTGGGAACAAAATTAGAGAGGCAACTCTAAAAAGTTATTATAGGATCACCAGGGTTGTGTGTCTGTTGCATAGTAACATACCAATACATCAAAACAGTAGGTGTCGCAATAGAGAAAGAGTTTAATAACTGGATGGCAGCAAAATGAGGAAGATTGAGGGAACCTCAGGTCCACCTCCCTGCTGGGTCTAGGACTGGGGTTTTTGAGAGAAAGGCAGGTAAGGGATTGAAGGTCTGGAGCTGATGATGGGTTGGGGCGTAGGAGATGAAATGAAACATACAGAGATGAAAACCGCTTTTGTTTCTTTCTGTTAAATACATTATTTTATAGAAACAATGAGGGGAAGTTAGTGCCTTGTGACCATGTCTGTGTGACTTTTAGGTGGTAAGAAATTATAAGGAAAGGAGCTAAAAGTTAAGCTGTAAGTAGCTATAAGGAATTGGCTTAAGGGCAAGCTGTTTAATACTTAACTGTGTTTTTATTCAAAGTCTACATTTTATTTAGTGGTTAATATGTGCTGTTCATTAGGATGGTTTCATGGTTACCATGCAGATGTGGAAGCAACAGGTCCAAAAAGTAGGGCATGATTTTCTCCATGTAATCCAGGGAAAAACAAGTCATGACCATTGTTGGCTGGTAGGCTGAAGGTGACTGAAGGCTTACCATCATTCTCACTAACTTTAGGGCCATAATTCACCCATCCCTTTGGTGGAGCCAGAAAAAAAATCTGGGTAGAATGTTAGACTTCTTTATTTTGTTTAAAGGGATAACAAGAGTGCCCCATCAAGGAGATGAACACCCTGCAAGGAAGAGGAGTAAAAGAGACATCAAGAAAGAATGAGGAACATTTCATTTGACCCAACATCTTTTAGGAGCTTAAATGTTGACTCTAAGTTCTCCTTTTTGTGCTAAAATGGACAGTATTAGCAAAATGATATCATAACTTCTCATCCTCTGGCCCTGGAAACACTTAAACATCAAATGGAGTTAAATACATATTTGAAATTTAGGTTAGGAAATATTTGTGAGGAGGCCTCAAAAAGTGGGAAACATCTTTTGCCTGGGAAGACGTCTTTCATTTTGTGGATTTCCCTGATTTTTCTCTACCACCCTGAGAGGTAGTGAGAATTATCATTTTGCTACATTTTAGGGGTCATCCAGGATTTTTAAAACTTTACACAGTTTGCACTTAAGCAAGATGTACAGCTCAGTCAAAGACACTAAATAGTGCTAAGAAGTATAGCAGAGGGACTGTTAAGTGTGGTGGAAGATAGAATATCATCCTAAAGTGAGAGTGATGTTGTGGAGACAGTTGAAATGTCAGTGCTAGAGCCTTTGTGGTGTGAATGGACAGGTCAGGTTGTTGCATTAGAAACTGACTGTTTCTGATAGAAATGTGTAGCTTTGTGCAAACTCACCCACCACTGTCCTCAATAAAATAATGAGAAAAGAAAGATAGAACAGTTTGAGTTCTGTGAGGTACACTGACCCAGAAAGGCATAAGTATGGGCCTTTAGTCTTGCCACACTGCCCCTCCGCACACATGCCTGGGGACAGTTGTTTAAAGTTATTTTGTTCCCGACTAGCACCTTGCCCATTATCTCCAAGTTCCTGGAATTTGATACAAAGAACAATTTAAAGCCAATCAATAGCTTATGTTATTTCACTGTAAATTCCTGGTAAATAACTTAGGAACTGCCTCTTCCTTTTCTTTAAAGACATACTTGTAACTGTTGCTAATAAGATTGCATACTGTTGAGGGCAACTGGAATCTACGCTGTTGGGTTGCAACTCATGCTTGACCCAAATAAACTCTCTACTTATATTAGTTTTTCCTACACTTCTTCCTTTTAGGTCAAGAATACCAAGAGGAGTTACTGTGCTGGGTAAAGTGTAAGCTTGTATCTTATTTAGAAAGATACATTTAAAGATTATCACATTGCTTTTTCATAAAACAAAACGGTTCACAATTAATTTATTTTGACATAATTTGATAGGGGGAGCCAAGTAGGCACCATATGCATAATGATCAGCAAATAAACAATCATCTTTTAGGAACATAACTCAATCTAATGCCCAGGTACCCACAAGATGGCAAGACTGATCAAAATCTTCATGGGGTCCTGCAACCAAAAGCCATGGGAATTTAGAAGCCCTCAATTCCCATCCCTAATCTGATGAAGCTGTGGACCAATTTGTGGATGACAGTAGATTAAATAGATCTGATTTTTGCCATCAAGGTAGGAAAGATAAAAACTTGCATACCAGTTGTAAACCCTTGCAAAATCTTTCTCTGATGTTGGAGAAAATGCAGGTCACTTGGGCCAGTAAGAACGTAAAGAAGTATAGTCAATATTCAACTGCACCCTCCCCCATCCCACTTTTTTCCTCAACACAATTCAAATGAATAGACTCAAACTGTTTCAGCCTCCAGAACAGGAAGGGCAATGTAAGCAAAATTGCCAAAACTGAGAGTACATGGGTGGAGGTGGGGAGGTCGAGTAACAAGGTGTGCTAAACAATTATGTGTAAATACATTTTTTCATTTTTAAAAAACTGAGTTCCTTTGCATATTTCATGACAATATCTGTCAGATTTTTTAAATAAATGCAAAACGAAACAAAACACATATGTCTAAACCTCTGAACTCATTTGTCTTCCATTTTGATAAAGCGATAAAGAAGGAATTAACATGTGAACGGACTTCTACAATTTAAATAAGCATACTGAGATAAATTTATTTATGGTGTTTTGAGTGTGTAAGACCCTCTTCTACCAGATAGATGATCAGTGTTAGATTTATAGAGAGGGTATTATGAAACTTCCATGGCCAAGAAGGTCAGAGAGAGAGAGAGAAAAAAAAGTGATTTATTTGTATGATAGGACTTTAGACATTTCAGATGGACACCTCATTAGCCTGTTTTCATGCTGCTATGAAGAACTGCCCGAGATAGGGTAATTTATAAAGGAAAGAGTTTTAATTTGACTCACAGTTCTACGGGGCTGGGAGGCCTCAGGAAGCTCACAATCATGGTGTAAAGGGAAGCAAATATGTCCTTCTTCACATGGTGGCAGGAGAGAAAAATGAGTGCCTAGCAAAGAAAAATTGTGTCTGATTCTCAGATCTCATGAGAATGAACTCACTATGATGAGAACAGGATGGGGGAAACCGCCCCCATGATTCAATTATTTTCACCTGGTCCCTCCTACAACAAATGGAGATGATGGGAACCAAAATTCAAGAAGAGATTTGAGTGGGGACACAGCCACTGATCCTTTCCCAGATCTCACGTCTTCACATCTCAAACACAATCATGCCTTCCCAACAGTCCCCCCAAATACTATTTTCAGCATTAACTTAAAAGTGTATAGTCCAAAATTTCATCTGAGACAAGGCAAGTCCCTCCTGCCTATGAGCCTATAAAATCAAAAGCAAGTTAGTGACTTCCTAACCTGGAGATACACCTATTCCAAATGGGAGAAATTGGCCAAAATGAAGGGGCTACAGGCCCCACGCAAGTTTGAAATCCAGTGGGACAGTCAAAGCTTAAAGCTCTGCAATGATTGCCTTTGAATCCATTTATTACATCCAGGTCCTGCTGATGCAAGAAGTGGGCTCCCAAGACCTTGGGAAGCTCTGTCCCTGAGGCTTTGCAGGGTGCAGCACCCCCACCTGAGCTGCTTTCACAGCTGGCATTGAGTGTGGCTTTTCCAGGCACACAGTGCAAGCTGTCAGTGAATTTATCATTCCGGAGTCTGAAGGACAGCGGCCCTTTGCTCGTAGCTCCACTGGGCAGTGCCCCAGTGGGGACTCTGTGTGGGGACTTTTATCCCACATTTCCCTTCCACATTGCCCTAGCAGAGGTTCTCTCTGAGGGCTCTGCCTCTGCAGCAGACTTCTACCTGGATGAATAGGTGTTTCCATACATCCTCTGAAATCTAGGCAGATATTTCCAAATCTCAGTTCTCGTCCTCTGTGTACTCATAGGACCAACACCACATGGAAGCTGCCAAGGCTGGGGGTTTGCACCCTCTGAAGCAACATCCTGAGCTTTACTTTGACCCCTTTAAATCATGGCCGGAGCATCTGGGAAACAGTCCCGAGGCTGCACACAGCAGTGGAGTCCCTGGACCCAGCCTAGGAAACTATTTTTCCCTCCTAGGTCTCTAGGTCTGTAATAGAAGGGACTGCCATAAGATCTCTGACATGCCCTGGAGATATTTTCCCCATTGTCTTGGGGATTAACATTCCATTTCTGGTTACTTATGTAAACTTCTGCAACCAGTTTGAATTTCTCCCTAAAAAATAGGTTTTTCTTTTCTATCCTATTGTCAGGCTGCAAATTTTTCAACTTTTATGCTCTGCTTTTTCTTGAATGCTTTACCGCTTAGAAATCTCTTCTGCCAGATACACCAAATTATCTCTCTCAGGTTTAAAGTTCCGTAGATCTTTAGGGCAGTGATAAAATGCTGCCAGTCTCTTTGCTAAAGCACAGCAAGAGTTACTTTTGCTCCAGTTCCCAACAAGTTTCTCATCTCCATGTGAGACCTCCTCAGCCTAAACTTCATTGTCCATATCACTATCAGTTCAAAGCCACTCAATGAGACTAGGAAATTCCAAACTTTACCACACCTTACTGTCTTCTGAGCTCTTCAAGTCTCTAGGAAGTTCCAGACTTTTCCACATTTTTCTCTCTTCTTCTGAGTCCTCTAAACTGTTCCAACCTCTGCCTGCTACCCAATTTCAAAGTTGCTTCCACGTTTTTGGGTATCCTCATAATAGCACCCCACTTCCTCTGTACCAATTTACTGTATTAACCTGTTCTCACACTGCTATAAAGAACTGCCTGAGGCTGGGTAATTTAAAAAGAAAAGAGGTTTAATTGACTCA
Source organism: Saimiri boliviensis (assembly GCF_048565385.1). Lineage (NCBI taxonomy): Eukaryota > Metazoa > Chordata > Mammalia > Primates > Cebidae > Saimiri > Saimiri boliviensis. Next base: position 76,419,931 of record NC_133459.1, read on the forward strand.
CAGTTCTGTAGGGCTTGGGAGGCCTCAGAAAGCTTACAATCATGGTGGAAAGGGAAGCAGACATGTCCTTCTTCCCATGGCAGCAGGAGAGAGAAATGAGTGTCCAGAGAAAGGGGAAGCCCTTTATAAAACCATCAGAACTTGTGAGAACTAACTCACTACAATGAGAACATGATGGGGGAAACTGCCCCCATGATTCAATTATGTACACCTAGTCCCTCTCATGACATGTGGGGATTATAGGAACTACAATTCCAGATGAGATTTGAGTGAAGACACATCCAAACCATATCAGATACCATGTGGAGTTAGACAGCTTCTTAAGGTGGCATTTTAATATATTTTCCTGCATTTTTTTTTTATACATGGTTTCCCATTTCCCAGTCACTACATTATTCTCTTGAAAATTAAATGAGGGAGTGGTTAAATGAGGGAGTGGAAGAAACAAAAAAGAACAATCAGAAATAATGACTCTTTAAAAAAAAAATTTTTTTTGAGATAGGGTCTCACTCTGTCACTCAGGAGGCTGGAGTCCAGTGGTGCAATCTCAGCTCACTGCAACCTCAATCTCCTGGGCTCAAGCAATCCTCACACTTCAGCATCCTGAATAGCTGTGACCACAGGCATGCACCACCAGGCCTGGCTAATTTTTTGGGGGGATGGTATATTTTTTGGTAGAGATGGGGCTTTACCATGTTGCCCAGGCTTGTCTTGAACTCCTGAGCTCATGCAATCCACCTGCCTCAGCCTCCCAAAGTGTTGGAATTACAGACATTAGCTATTGCAGCCAATATTCAGGCTTTTAAACTTCTATAGTAGACTGCTGTTGGTAGGTCAGGGCGTAAAAGAATCTGGACATAAAATTTACATAATGATTATGTATTAAAAAAGTAATAGAGTCAGAGTTATTTACATTTCCCATTTCTGGAGATACTGCAAGACATTTACCCATTCTGGAAAAAGAGAGGAAAGAAAAATTAGACATAACTCTGGTGGAAGGAGGAGAGAGAAACAGAACTGGAGAGATCAAGAGAAAGAATGTGGCCAGCACAGGGAGACTTCTGAGGACTATGTGCTGGGTCAGAGTCAGGATAATACATGGAAGCCAGGAAACATGATGGAAGACTTTGTCATTAATTGAGGAATCCCCACACTTCACTTCGTAGAGAAATGCTATCAGTTTTGTTGATGTGGCCGATGGATCTTCTGTTAATAATGGACTGCCATCTATAGAATTTCCAATGTAAGAACCCACTTCTGTCCTGAAATTTAGCTGAGGCAGTCTGACCAGTTGGAATATATCCCCTTTATTTGGACCTAGGATGCTCAAAATAATCCCAGCACACAAGGTAGGTCACTGACATCGAAAGGGCCCACGGAAGTATGGAAGGGGAGTCCCAACACGAGTCATTTGGTGGGATATATACACCTCTGAACTCGTATGGAAGGGAACATTTATGTCTTACAGAGGTTCAAGGAAAAGAGCTGGGAACATTAGTTTCTTGAAAGTGATGGTTCATTTAAAGGACATAATTTTATTTGGGAATATTTTACACATCATGAGCAAGGGCTACCTAAAATACTGGAATATTTGAGAGAGGGCAGTTTTGCTTGTGTCTTGATAAATGCCAACTCTTGAAACAACATATCTTGAAGAGTAGGAGATTAAGCACAGGCTACCAAATGATCTCTCTTCCTATCTCTGTGTCCTGTTCCTTTATAAAGAAGCTAAATTTTGTTTATTTCAGTTCAATTGATGATATAGGGGATTTGTCAAATATTACCCTAAGATTTTCAGGCTTCTTATTGAATGAACAGATAAGTACCCGTCGGGCCCATGTTAGCTACTCCTACTCCTTGGAGTTCTTGACACAATCTTCAGAATGAAAAAAGGAGGATTTCCTGCTCCTTTAAGGCTGTCAGGGAGCAGTGGGACCTGAACATAGAAAGTGTGCAGGTAGTGGTGACACTGTGTTCAACACCTGCTGATCTTCAAAAGCACTATATATATTACTCAGTGTTCTCTGCTTGAGACTACTCCATCCCTGCCACAGCTTTGTGGAAATTGTCCCGTGTTTCTTTGTTGGGTTCAGCTTCAAAGCCTTCTTACCACCAGCAGCTTATAAAGCTATGGGCCATAATAAGAAAAACAGAAACATTAACACCCTCAGCAGATCAGACAATTTGGTCAAGAGGCCCACTTTAAAGGGCATAAAAATAGGGAATTGGAACGGCTCACCCTTAAGGATTCATTCATGCCAGGGAAGGAGGCATCTCTGCGACTGCTTGTCAGCCACAAGCTGCAGTGTGTAACTCAGCTTTGTGGAGACAGGTCCTCTACAGTTTTGCCCCTTTGTTACTGCCGAGCTACAATCTCCACATCTAGCACTTTCCAGCTTATCTCCACACAGTGGCCAGAATATTCCCTGCTGTTCTTCTCCAAACTTAACTCTGTCTGCTCCAACCATACTGACCTCCTTACTGCAACAAGCTGCCACAGGGGTGATTATACTTTCCCTTCTCTCTGCTTATAAAGCTCTTTTCCTAGCTATTTCCATGGTGCTCTCTCTCACTCCATTCAGGACGCTTCTTCAATGATGTCTCGTTAGATAGACCTTTCCTGATTATGCTCTCTAAAGTAAGAGATTGCTTTCCTTCTCACTCCTCTTCCTAATCTTCTTCTCCCTTATACTCCAAAACTCTGTTTATTTATTTGAAAAGTGGCAATAATATTGTCTTCATCATAAAGTTATTAAAATAAATATGTGAGATACCTGTAAATTGACTGGCAAATAATAAGCCTATAATAATACGATTTTTAAAGCGAAGTAATAATACCTATAAACTGCTTAAAATATTTTTATTTGATGGTGCTATTGTTTTTAATAGTGCCAACAAATTAAGAAATCCTTTTTAGGGCAGGCAGTTAATTTAAATTTGTTAGAACCAGTCAAGTATAAAGCAAGAGTGGACAAAGGAGGACAGGAGAGTGGATACCCAATGACATAAAAGCATTCACACTCAAAAATTAAAAAAAAAAAAAGAAATTACATTGGCCCTACACAACAAATATGAAGGTTGAATTCTGCCTATGGAACACAAATTTACGACCCCTAGTGATGTGATGTTAGAGAAGGGACTTTATGATGAAATTGACACGAGTTGGTTTATAACTTGTATATATCTCATATCTTATCTCTATAAATGACATCTCCTCATTTTCCTGTGGTTAGAAGACAGGGGTTAGGCAGAAAAGCAGAGGAACAAATTTGGAGGCTTTAATAACATTCTACATAAGGAAGTATGCTAGTGTAGATAGAATAAATTGATAGCAGGGATTAAGAGATGTAAACGAATTTGAGATACATATTCTAGAGGGAGAATGTGCACTACTTTTTATATGTCTATATACAGAAATTGATTACATTATCCTTAAGTAAAAATATTTTTAAAAAGTCAGTGAGCTGTTATGTTTCCTTCCCTCTGACTTCAATTCCTTGATTCTCTCAATATTATTTTTTATATAAATGTACTGTCTAAAGTAGCTAGATCAGTTTATGCTCCTTCGCCGAGAGAAGTTGGCATGCTATCAAGTGGGCTGGGCATCCTGAGTTTCAGTTTCCTTTTTCTGAGTCTCCAAAGCTTCAAGGCTGCTGAATAATTTCTTTCTCCCATTTTGTGCCTTCCTAGATAACAAGACAGAGCAGCTACCCTCAGCTCTAGCTGATACTATCGACACTGCAACAGGTAAATGTCTTTCTGTTTTTCATTTTTCCTAGCAAGCATTAGTCTCTCTCTCTCTCAGAAGACAGTGTCACTTGTCAATCTCTGTTATTTTTTAATTAAAAAATTAGCTAATTTGTTTTTTGCTGTTTATCCTTTGTTTTCTCATTTTTTGGCTGTCTGTTCACCCTTTGTTATATAGAGTATATAAGAGGCATAAATGCAAGTTTTATAACAGTACATGTTATCTGTTTTTTAATATTTAATGGAAAATATGTCTGATTTGCCATTAGGTCAAGCAGTATGGCAGTGACAACACGTTTGACATGGTTGCAAGAAAAGATCCTGCAAAATTATTTTGGAGAAAAGCGGCTTAGCCTTCTCTATAAGGCTAGTGTCCATGGATTCTCTAAACAAGATTTGCTTGATAGATGTTATAATCGAGGGCCTACTCTAACAGTGATTTATAGTGGAGATCATATTATTGGAGCGTATTCACAAATGGGTTACCAGCAAGGAAAGTATGCTGCCATCCTCCTTTTCACACTTCAAGGGACTAAAATTTCAAAATGTGAAACAGTACAATATACACCAGAAATACTGTTTGATGATGAATGTATACCACTTTTTTCCATTGGCTTCCAGATAAATGTAAGAATTCAAAAAGTGATGATGGGCTCAAAGAAAATGGAAAATCTTGAACTTGGTGGAAGTTGTGCTATGCCTTTTCAGGAATGTGAAGTTTTTCGCTGTGAAGGTAGGTTTAATTAGGAAATCCTGTATAGAGTTCTCCCTTGCGTCTTTGGTTGGTTTGAACCAATTCATCTCTTTAAGGAAATGTGACCTTTTCATTTGTCCATAATTTGGATGGTTCAGACTGAAACCTGGACACAAATTGTTTGCTAAGACACAACCATGGTTAATAAAATATATATTTATGATAGGAACACTTAATATAAGATTTATACTTAGCAAATTTTTAAGTACAGTAAATCCTCACAATGTGGACTATAGGTTCTTGGAAACTGTGACGTGAGTGAAACAACTTAGAAGGAAATCAATTTATTTCCCTCATGATTATGGAAGAAAGACATTTTTCAAGGACATGCTGTATGTTGCTTTGCTAAAAATTACAGTTTCCAAGACTCCATGATGATGTTAAGTAAAGACTTACTGTAGACCAGCACTGGCTGCCACCTTTTTGGCACCAGGGACTAGTTTCATGGAAGACAATTGTTCCACAGATTGGTGGTGGGGGGATGGTTTCAAGCACATTAACTGTATTTTGCACTTTATTTTTATTATGCTGTGATATATAATGAAATAATTATATGACTCATTGTAATGTAGAATCAGTGGGAGCCCTGAGCTTGTTTTCCTGCAACTAAACAATCCCAAATGGGGGGTGATGGGAGACAGTGACTGATCATCAAGCATTAGATTCTCATAAGGAGCATGCAGCCTAGATCCCTCATGCACAGTTCATAATTGCATTTGCACTCCTATGAGAATCTAATTCCACCTCTGATCTGACAGGAAGCAGAGCTTAAGCTGTAATATGAGCAATAGGGAGCAGCTGCAAATACAGACGAAGCTTTGCTCACCTGCAGCTCACCTCCTGCAGTGTGGCCTGGATCCTAACTGGCCACAGACAGCCACGGTTCCATGGCCCCAAGAGTTGAGGACCCCTGCCCTACGGTATTGTTACTGTAGGTACTATACGGCACAGTAGATCTCTAAGATTTAATTATCTTGCACAGGTAAAACTTTGTACCCTTTTACAAATGTATCCCCCTTTCCTCCTTCCCACAGTCCCTGGCAAACCACCATTCTAACTCTGCTTTTATAAATTTGACTATCTTAGATTCCTCATGTAAGTGGGATTATGTAATATTTGTCCTTTTGTGCCTGGCTTATTTCACTTAGCATAATATCTTCCAACTTCGTTCATATTGTCATAAATGACAGGATTTTTTTTTCATTTATAAGGCAAAGTAACACTCCATTATATGTATATACCACATTTTAAAAGTCCATTTATTTGTTGATGGACATTTCAGTTGCTTTCATATAGTTTGACACTGTACGAAAAGAACATAATTTTTTTTTTACTAAAGAATATTTATTTCCAATTGTTGCTGTTGTAAACAGTGCTCTTGTAGTATCTTTATGCATATAACTTTGTCTACAAAAATGCTTCTTTACAATGACTCCTTAGAAGTGAAGTTGTTGCTTAAGGATTATGATCATTTGGATTTGGATGGATGCCTTTCAAGAGGTTCAGCTGTCTATACCGTCCCTAATGATTATAGAAATGTCTATTTCCCTGTATCCTGATCTGTCTTGGATATCGTCAAGTTTTAGAATATTTGCTGATTTGATTGTGAAAAGATAGTTTCTCCTTTTTATTTCCACTTTTCCTCGATCACTAACACCTTTATGTGCATTGGTGATTTGCATCTTCTATACAAGACTTGTTTATACCTCATCATTGAAAAGAAGGGCTCCTGTGAATGGCATTACCTGAGTATTTGCGTGTTCTAAAGTAATTGTCTGTGATATTCATACTTGGATGACTATAAGAGTACATCATTCTTGTATTACATTTATTTTGGGGGATATTTTAATGTTTCTACAGCATTGATGTTGTTGTGGAAAACCTAAGGCCAGATTATTTATCATTTTTTTTACTTCTATTTGAGACATTTGATCTTTCTTCTTTGCTGTCCTAAATATTTTTTAAAATAAATTTTTCAAAGCCTGGTAAATTTACTTGGATAAATCATGATATCTGCCATCCTAGATCAGTTAAATAAACGTTTTATTGAGATGTAACCATAATCAGTAAAGTACACAATTGATAAGTGTATTTACAATTAGAACACCCTCATGTAACAACATGTAGATTAAGAAATAGGTTAAATTCACCATAAAAATGTCTCTTTCCAAGAAAAAAAAATTCTGAGCCTGAGCCTTATTGATCTGAATGAAGTCCTTTGCTTACCCCTGAACAATTTACTGTGCTCTGATTGGGTAGGCATGAGTCTCATTTTCTCTTCTGGGGGCAGGAATAAAATTAAGTGAGCTGGAAGTTTCTGGAATTCCAATTGTTAATATCAAGTTGTAGAGAAAATATAGTGCCTGTGTTTTCTGTTTGTTTGTCTGCACATTAACCATCTTAGACCTATTGGATTATGGAGGAGAAAATGCCTTATTAGAGCATTCCCACATCTGTAGGCCTTGCTTCTTTTATTCGGAAAACACCCACACCCTCAATTCCCATGTCGGAGTGAGTCACACATCACTGTTGAGTAATGGAATGAGAAGAGATCTGCTGATAGTACAGTCTTGCAGGGTCTATTGCCTCAAGCCCTTGCCTCTTCAAATTAGATTATGTTAATGAGATTTAACAGAATTTTCTCTGTAAAATTGATCCCTTTTCACTACGCAGGACTGTTTTCATGGAAAAGCTATTTTAGTATTTGTCCCTAGTGAATTCATTGACATTCATTCAGTCAGCCAATCATTCAACAACTTCTAATCTACATTATTCTTTTATTATTTCCCTAGATTTACCGGATGAAAGAAAGATGAAAGTGGTCACTGAGTAAGTCAATGTCTTAAAGATGCTATTACTCTCTTCACTATCTTTGACTTATTCTATCGTAGGTCTCAGCAATAAAATTGGCAACACATATTATCACACATAACTTGTGGATCATCAAGAACAAACTGTACCATAATCATAAAATATCTGATAACATTAATGTTAAAACAAAAACAACACTGAGTAGAGGGGAGGAAGTTTTAATGTTACGTACTTGAATAAAAACAGTTATTTGTATGTCTGCTTTTTGCTTAGAATTCTTGCAGTTAAAGTTTCACTTGCTCTAGAGAGTTGCTGTGGAAGAAGTGGTTGGTCGGTGGGGAATACCTAGCATGAACTTCAAGAATATGTCAGAAATGGATTACTTTCATAAACTTCGGAAGTCATGTGTATCGTGACTTCATTCTTACTATTCTGACTAGCAAATATGAACTACAAGTGAGTCCATAGCCGAATCATATTGCTTACCCAAGGCCTTCAAACACTGCTTCCTCTATTACTTCTAACAAATCACACCAACCTTGCCTTACCCCTACCATTATTCTAGTAGGGGAACTTTTTGTGACTATGGTTTCATTCTCCTGATCAAACATCATGGCATAAAATATAATAGTCCTATTATGCCTATAGGACTAAATATACTAATTACACATTTAAAATACTAATCACATGTATTGTGACTTCTGAAGTTTAGTCTTAAATATTGATCTTTATGTTTAACATAGCTATTATTTGTTCATAGATTTATATAGTCTAGGAACTTAAATCTGAAACATTTTACGTCTGCTTTTAGTTGCCCATTATTTTGCTTTTTGTTCTTTTTGCAATAGGATTTGAGGTAAGGTAGTCTCATGTCTTTTATGTAAGAAGGCAAGTTGCTAAACAAAAATAGTATCCATGAAAAAATTAATTCTAGTAAAATTCATCGTAAGGTTTTGTGACCTAAACTTAGTCAATTGTTAAAAACTGTCTAAACAGGCTCAGGAAGAGCTTATCGTCTGCCTTGAGAACTTATGAATCATATGGATCACTGGTTCAACAAATACGAATTCTGCTGCTGGGTCCAATTGGAGCTGGGAATCCAGCTTTTTCAACTCAGTGAGGTCTGTTTTCCAAGGTCATGTTACACATCAGGCTTTGGTGGGCACTAATACAACTGGGATATCTGAGAAGGTAAGTACTTTTGAGGCCACCTAACCTTTGCTTCTCTGTTCAAATTAATTATATTTCAAAAGCCTTTTACATATCAACTTTATTACATGTGGACTTCATCTCAATTAACAATAAAACATTATACTTGGCTGGGCGCAGTGGCTAATACCTGTAATCCCAGCAGGTTGGGAGACAGAGGCAGGCAGATCATGAGATCAGGAGTTCAAGACCAGCCTCACCAATATGGTGAAACCCCATCTCTACTAAAAATAAAAAAAAATTAGCCAGGCATGATGGTGCATCCCAGCTACTCAGGAGGCTGAGGCAGGAGAATCGCTTGAAGCTGGGAGGAGGAGGTTGCAGTGAGCCAAGATCATGCCACTGCACTTCAGCCTTGGTGACACAGCGAGTCTCCATCTCAGAAAAAAAAACAAAAAAACAATTCTTTAAAGTTGTTTTTCTCCCCTCTACAGTATAGGACATACTCTATTAGAAATGGGGAAGATGGCAATTCTCTGCCATTTATTCTCTGTGACTCACTGGGGCTGGGTGAGAAGGAAAAAGGCCTGTATGTTGATGATATAGTCAGCATCTTAAACGGTCACATTCCTGATAGATACCAGGTAAGATTTGACTAATGAGAAATCATAATTGTTTTAAAATGCTTATGTTTGTACAAATGCATCCGAATTTATCTTCTTAAACTATACTTGCCCAATGTTCTTTGTCTCTTTTTGAAATTTTTTTCAAAAAAATAAAACCGTCTCAAGGGCTCTTCCATCACGGTTATCGTAACAGCTATGAATGCTGTTTCACCTTCCATTGCTTCCAGCTGTGTGAAACACAAGTCCAACTGCATGAACTTACCTACATAGTCAGTTTTCTCCTGTGTAACAGGAAGTCTGAAGGCAGACAGCTTGGGACCACTGTGGCGGCTGTCTGAAGTTATTCATTTCAGAGATCCTTCTGACTTTCTGACACCCTCAACATGGGATATAATGATATGTCTCCCACAAATTTATATGTTGAAGTGCTAATCCTCAATGCGATGCTATTTGGAGGAAGGGACTTTGGGAGGTAATTAGGTCATAAAGGTAGAGACTTCATGAATGGTATTAGTGCCCTTATATACAAGAGAGACGTGAGCTCTTTGTCATGTGAAGATATAGCCTAAAGGTGACTGACACAAGAACAGAAAATCAAACACTGCATGTTCTCACTCATCGGCGGGTGTTGAACAGTGAGAACACATGGACACAGGGAGGGGAGCGTCGCACACTGGGGTCTGTCAGGGGGAAGTAGGGGAGGGACAGCGAGGAGTGGGGAGTTGGGGAGAGATAGCATGGGGAGAAATGCCAGATATAGGTGATGAGGAAGAAGGCAGCACATCACACTGCCATGTATGTACCTAGGCAACAATCTTGCATGTTCTTCACATGTACCCCCGAAACCTAAAATGCAATTAAAAAATTAAATTAAATTAAATTTTAAAAAGGTGACTCTCTGTAAACCAGGAGGAAGACCCTGACCAGAAAGTGAATCTTTTGGCACCTTGATCAAACTCTTAAAAATACATGTTTGTTGTTTAAGTCACCCAATCTATGCAATGTGTCCTATAGCAGCCCCACCTGACTGTGACACGTGGCTTTCATTTTTATGTGAAAGGACACTGAGCACTGTCATTGTTCCAGGCAAGAGGAAGGGGAGATCAAAGAACCATCTCAGTCTATGTAATTTTTTTTTTTTTTTTTTTTGAGATGGAGTTTCGCTCTCCTTACCCAGGCTGGAGTGCAATGGCGCGATCTCGGCTCACCGCAACCTCCGCCTCCTGGGTTCAGGCAATTCTCCTGCCTCAGCCTCCTGAGTAGCTGGGATTACAGGCATGCGCCACCATGCCCAGCTAATTTTTTGTATTTTTAGTAGAGACGGGGTTTCACCATGTTGACCAGGTTGGTCTCGATCTCTCGATCTCGTGATCCACCCACCTCGGCCTCCCAAAGTGCTGGGATTACAGGCTTGAGCCACCGCGCCCGGCCCTCAGTCTATGTATTTTTTAAACTTCTAGTCTTTTAATGAACATTCAGATCTTGAATTAATCATTAAGTTTACTTTGTTCCAAATGGATAGTCAATCATGTCAACATCTTTCAGTGAATGCCTTTTGTATCTTTCCATTGTGAAATATTGGGATTAGTCTTTGTATTCTCTAGTTTATTCTATTGATGTACTGATCTATTATTTCATGATAGCCTTTTAATTACTATGTTATCTAATTGTTTTAATTACCATATTAATCAATTATGTCTTGATAAGTTACTGGATATTCACATTCATTTTTTTATTACTCATATTTCTTTTGGTTAGCATTTTCATTCATGTACTTTTTCAAGTGAGGTTTTTTGTGCTTTGTTTGATCATTTGTGTTTGATTTCTTGTTTACATTGAAATTATATTGCACTTTACACTGAAAATTGATTTACATCTTTACATATCTAGTGTGCCTTTTCAAAAACACAACAAGTTTTGTTTTTTTATTCATGCAAGATTCTTTCATTCTTTAGTATGGAGTTATCTTGTAAATGCGATTTTAAAAAATATTCTTTTTTTTAAATAATACCTTTTTTTAATAGAGAATTTTAAAATAGACAGAATACTTTAATGGATTTCCATGGACTCAGCTTCAAAAATTTTTGATCTACAGTCAATCTTGTTTTATCCACATCTAGCCACCCACTTTCTCTTCTCTTGTATTAATTTACAGTAAACCAAGAAATTATAAAATTTTATTAAACATTGAATATACATATAAATATATAAATAGGAGCATATATGTTTCTCCTTAAACATGGCCATAATACCGTTATCCCACCTAAAATTAACAATTGTTCCAGAAATTATCAAATACATCTCAATGTTCAAATTTCTAATTGCTTTATAAATATGCATCTTTAAGATTGTTTGAAAAAATGTCAAATAGATCTATTCAGCCCCTTGGATTTGGTATGTTCTGCCTTTATATCTTTTGCTTTTTTCTTGCCATTTGTTTAGTAAGAAATCTAGTTCTTTTGTAGACTTCTATGCAATCCAAACTCTGTTATTTGCATCCCTCAGGGTAGTTTTACATGGTCCTCTGTTTTCTATGTATCCTGAATATTGAGAGTTGAATCCAAAGCATGTTTCAGTTCAGATGCTACTTTATAGATTGTGTTGTATTCTATGAAAAGGTGCACAATTTGGGGATTTCTCACTTTTCTAATATTGATATTAGTCAATGTTTAATGCCTAATCCCATTTACTTGTTAAGGTATAAAAATAGTGACACTCTGTATTATTTGTTCACCATTTTACATATGAAAGATAAACTTCCCCTCATTCACTCTTTGATTACCCAGCAGCACAATTTAAAAAGACCAACAGGATACATGCTTGAATTGTTCTCCTTTTTACAAGATTTTGAAATAATAACATCCCCTTTGCATTTGCCAATAAGGTCAAGCTATTATTTTATTGTTATTAATAACTCAATATGAATTGAACATATGTTGTGTGTTTCAATCCATTGTAGGTTTTCTCCATACTGATGTCAAATTTACCATCTTGTATCAGTGGGAGCCTCTACAATTTGGATCCTGAGTACTTCTGACATGAACTTAAAAGTCTTTTTTATATTCTTTGATTCTTGCCACAGTTTTGAAACAGCTGTTTCTTCAAGTAGTCCTGATTTGGGCATTCGAAATGTTCATAGCTACTTGGCTGGTCATTATTTCTTGCCTTTTTTAGTGATCAGAGTTATTTAATATATATTTTCATGAGAAAACAATAAATTATAAACTTATACAGAAATTTCTTATTCAAATTCAGTACTAAAAATTTTTTGCTTACTCTCTTTTCTATTACCTGTATATCTGCTTCTCCCAAAATGAGAATTTCCATTCTCAAAAACACTGGAGATAACAGAATATCATGTCACAACTCATTTGCTTTATCTTATATGATATCTACAGTAGTCTCAGTATTAAGGCTCTATCAGTACCATGAACAATTTCATCATAATCATTTAATATCATTTCATATAATCACAATCAAAACTGGAAACAAAACATTTTAGCAGATCTTTATAGTGCATTGAGGTTGTATCATTTATCCTTGTAGGGGTATACAAATTACTGTATTTTAAAGTCAATCAGAAATAGTTTCTTTCTGTATTATAACCACAACCGTTCACTAATTTGTTAAATTTATGAATTGGTTTTTAAGTTAATTTGTTTTTCTATTTATGTTTAGCGTTGGTTCAAAGATCAAATATACAAAATAAGGTATATTCAAATAATCTATCTTCCTTCTCTGCCACTTCAAATAAATTTCTCCCATCTTCCTATTAGTAACCATATAAAATGTATAGTTTATTTGCCCTTTTAAATGTATAACGAAGTACATACAAATTTGTGGCTACTCCATTCTTGGAGAAGTGGTACGAAACTATGTTTTATTGACATATCAGACTATGTTTTATTGACATGGCATTTTTCTGATGCAGATGTTTCAGCAGTTAATAACCTTGTGCATGTGTCATTTTGCATTTTTTATGGTATATCAGTGGGACGGATTCCCAGCAGAGAAAGTGCTAGCTGAAGAGTAAAGGCATCTCATCTTGAACCTCTCCCCTCCTTGCACTCTGCTTGATGCTACCAGCCTTTTTTCTGAGTGCTCTTACTTTTATCTGTGGGCAGATTGCCTCTCTTATCTAGAACACTTTCAGCCATATCCTTATCCTCTTTAGCAGACCAGCTCCTGCTATTTTAGCTCTCAGATTACATGTCCTTTCCTCACAGAGGCCTTACTTGACTAGGTGAAAGGACTGCTAGCTACTTGCATAATGCCTTTTCTCTCTACCCAGATTGTTAGCCTCATCCTATTAGAGACTTTTCTGTTTTGTTTACCATTTGGTTCACTTGCACAGTGCCTGGCATATAGTTTGTGCTCATAAATATTTGTTGAATTAAAATGTTGCTTTATGTCTACTTTACAGTTTAATCCCATGAAACCAATCACATCAAGTCATGATAACTACATTGATTCCCCGTCGCTGAAGGACAGAATCCATTGTGTGGCATTTGTATTTGATGCCAACTCAATTGAACACTTCTCCCCTGAGATGATAGCAAAGATCAAAAGCATTCGAAGGGTGTTAATAAAGTGTGGTGAGTCTCACTCCACTTTGCTACTAAGGGTAATTGACCAGATTGTATTTTAGAATGGCTTTTGGACAGGATAAAGAACTTAAGAAATTGCATATCTCAGCCTTCCCTGGCCTACCAGCATGCTTCAATCAAATTGAGTATTCATTAGCTATATTACTTATGCAAGTAAGTAAACTCTCTGGGCCTCAATTTTTAATCAGTCAAATTAGTATAATGATATTACCTACCTTAAAGTCTTTTTTTTAAGAATTAAAAAAAATTAATGTATATATGAAGGGTAGTACAATCCAAACTACATGCTACCCCTGTATCCTCCCATGCATTTATTGACAAAGATAGGGCCTTGGGCCTTGAGAATTAGAAAGTTTAAAGAAACACTTCAATAAGGAAAAAAATAGGAAGGTAAGAAGTTTGGTAGGGAGAGGTAAAGAGTTGGGAGAAGTAACTAGGATCAGAGATTTAGGGTGACCCATTCTGGCTTTTCTTGGTCATTTTGAGTGGGAAAGAGTCAGTTTATCACTTTTCTTAATTTAGAAGCAGAGTGTGATCAACTTACCTGCTTGCTGAAATTTAAAACTAGGCAAAGGGGAGACGTGCAGAGAGATGAGTGCTAGTGTTGTGAAATAAGTGTAGTTTACTTGTGATACTTTGACCCATTCTGTCTCCTTCTTGAGGACTCTTCTCCCCCATCTTGTTCATTAGAGCCCTTTGGTATTTTTTCTAGTCTCTATCTGACCCCAATTTCTGGACAGAATATGAAATCAATAAGCAATGTTGTAGTATAAATTTTAGTTACCTCTTCCAAGAGGTGGTTTCATTTGAAGCCTCATTTGTTACCATGGAAGACAACGAAGGAAATTTCCCATGTCAGAGAATTTTCAGATACTAATAAGTAGTTCCAGGGAGTTCTTTTGCGGGGTGAAGGTGACGGAAGGTGGAGGGAACTTTCCAAATTTGAAATTGCTCCATAGTTGATAGTTGAGTAAATTGAAGATACTGTAGCTATCTAAAATGATTTAAAAAGTTCTGTTTGTCATAGATATGGTACATGTGGCTTTGCTCACTCACGTGGATAACATCGATCTGATTACAAAAGCTGACCTTATAGAAATAGACAGATGTGTGCCTGTGAAGTCAAAGGTAATGACTGATTCCCTTTGTAAACACATTTTCCGGGGTATGTTACTTCAATCACATATTAGTGTGTAAAAAATAAAAACAAACAGCTACTGGGATTAAGAATAATTTCAAAATTCTTAAACACCAATTGGGGGAAGGCAATGATAGCTAATGTTTATTGATTAGTAAGTATGTGATAGATTTTCTTAATCCTCATAACACGCCTATGAAACGGGTACTGTCATTACTACATTTTACATGTGAGGAAACAAAGAAAACAGAATAAATATTTACCAATGTTTATTGACAGTGCTGAACAGTGACAGATAAATATTTTGAACCTGGGCAATCTGGTTCTAGAGATTAAATAGTCTAAGCAAGAATTAAACATCAAACTACTGTAATAAAATGAACTTATCCAGAGAACGTCTTGTAAAAGAAACAGGAGAGTTACGGACTGTAGTGTAGGTGTCTTTAAAATTTTGTTTCTAAATCATTTAGAATCCACTGCACGTATTCCAGATTACAATTGCCAGTGACATTAGAACTTGACGTGAAGTTCTTCAAGGTACATTGTGAGCCCCGATCTCCATTTTTCCCAGTAGAAAATTATTGCCAAGTTACTACATTTTGATATTGCTTTCATAATTTATATTGACATAAAATAATATTTTCACTGTTTGGCAATGTCTTTTTAATTTCTGTATTGCAGATAGAGGAATTCCAAAGAAAACTTGGATTTGCTCTTCCTGACATCTTGGTGGTTAGCAATTATTCCTCTGAGTAGGAGTTGGATCCTATAAAGGATGTTCTAATTCTTTCTGCTCTGAGACGAATGCTGTGGGCTGCTGATGACTTCTTAGAGAATTTGCCTCTTGAGCAAACAGGTAGATGTGTCAGGTGCTGTGGAAGCCTGGAAGGGGTTGGGTAGTTGGCCACTTTATGCCTGGATCTATCAGGTACCTGTAGCTCTCTGTTTCTTTCTGGGCTGGTGCCCTATGATCAGTTCTGTTCTTTAATCCACTGCCTGGATGCGTTTTTCTCTCCTCACATTTCCCTCTCTTCCTGGAGTTCACCCTAGGGAATCTGCACTACATTTTTTTTCCCCTCTTGTCTTAGATGAAAGTTTTAAAATACTCCATCTAGTCCTTCCCACTCTCTGAGCATCCCAAGCTGTATCCCTTGTCTCTTTTCTCAGACTATGCTGCTTTTTTTTTCATTTTAGGTTTTGGGGTACATGGGAAAAACATGTAAGATTGTTGCATAGGTCAGTGCACATGTCAGTGCGGTTTGCTGCCTTCCTCCCCATCACCCGTATCTGGCATTTCTCCCTAGAACTGGATTGGATCAGCATTGCTCCTGATCAGATGCTATCTTTGACTATTTGCTCCTTCCTTAGGACCTTATGCTTCTGTCTTTCTTTGAGTTGCCTTTTTATTCCTCTCCTTCATCTTAGTCCCTCTTCATGCAGTGTGCTTATTGCTAGGTAGAGGTATGTTCTTTTATGTTAATGACCTCAGAATTTAGTATTACATAAACTTGCTTCTAATAACCTGTGCATAGTACAGGCTGCACTGTTTCATTTAAAGATTCAGCAGAGATTTCAGTTTATTGAACTCAAATCTTATTTTAGTGCTTGGGAAATCATATTAGAATATCATATCCTCCCCAGTTCTCTCTTGCTCAAATTGCTGGAAAACTTTCAGATGACTAACTTTGTTGCCCTAACTCTGCCATCTTGGATTCCTCATCTCTTCTCTTCCTCATGGTACATGTGCTCCTAGTATTGGTGTTGGTTTAGATCTCCAGTGACCCAATGTTCCTTTTCCCTCTGGTTGCCTTTCCCCAGATAATCCATTAAGAATATTTTGTTTCTCTTTTCTCAGGGAATCAAAAGAAAGAAATTATCAAGTATGCAAAAGGAAAAAAATAGATATGTAAAAGATTCACATATTAATAACTTTTATCACATCACAGAAGAGTAAAATTCAGAAAGGAGAAAGCACAGACCAAAGAGAAGTAACTAAGACTGAAGAGACATTTTATTTACATATAGGATGAAGAAACACGTAGAACATCGTAGTACTTGTAAATCACTAGAAATAGGTTGATTTAAAGTCATAATTGTGAAAAATAGTAATTTTTCTCGGATTTATATTCTGTATCTGTGAAAAAATTAATTTCTTATAAAACTTGGGTCTAATTTGATAATGTGTGTGAGTGTGTGTGACTTTGGAAAAAAGTTGATTTGTCAGGATTTTCTGATATTCACTGCTTTCGTCTTAATTTTGCCTTCTGATTTTATTTCTAAAGCATGTGCTTTTAGTCTGTATGAGTCCCTTCTTAATGTTGTATTCTTTAGCCTAAAGCCATTTTTACTTAGCATTTGAAACTTACTAAATGCAGTAATTAATAAGAATTCCATAAGACTAAAACTGAAAGAGACTATAGCTTGATCACTTTGTAGTTATTACTATTTTAGTTACTAGTGACAACACTCAACCTGAATTATATGAGTAAAAAGGAGGAGTGTAGTATTGGATCAAGTAATCAAACCATAGAAAGGGCATAGAACTGGCTTCAGAAATAATTGAATCTGGGGATTCAAAAACGGTTGACAATTTCTCTCTCTCTAGCGTCTCTCTATTTCTGTCTGTTTCTCTCTCTCTCTCTCTCTCTCACAGACACACACACACACACACACACACACACACACACTCTCACTGCTTCATTACTTATTTTATGTGTTGTTATCATTCTCTCAGGATAGCATCCTTGATAATCTTAAGCTATCTGAATTCAAGTCTTATAAATAAGTCTAAAATTATTAGCAATCACTTTTAAAAAGCTTTTAATTAAAATATAGTCTAAACATGAAAGGTGCAAGATTCATGTATATGGCTCAATGCATTTTTACAAACTTAACAAAACCAAGAAACTAGCACTCAGATAAGAAAAAAAACTTCAGCAGCAGGCATCTCTGAAGTCTCCTTTATATCCCAGTCTAGTTATTAGCCAGGGTATTCACTATTCTGAGAGGCACTGTGCATGTTGGAAGCTTAATCTCTTTCACCCCGCTGATGATAAGCCTTAGCTGAAGGCAAAAGTCCACAAAATGGGCAAAATTGAAGGCAGTACATCTGAGAGTTCAGGACAATTTTGACTCATCTGAGGTAATGCATACTATTTTGATTTATGCTGTGGTTAATGACCTTGCATTTAGTACATAGGGGATCCACATGATCAGTCAAGTAAGCATACACTGTGAGGAGAATTAAATTGTGGAAATCTGTGGTAATTCTGCGGAAGAATTCAAATGGATCATGCCAATGGCCACCAGATAAAGCCTAGTTGCTGGCTCATAAGAGATTAGAATACAAAGGCTGGTATACTGTTCCATTCTTTGGATGTATCTATTTGGGTACATAAAATAAGCAGGGATATTGTTGTTCAAGCCATAAACGTTGGGTAGAATCATGACATACTCCTTTATGGAAACTACTAATGTAATAACACAGTATTCAGAATGTTAATAGAGAATTTCTAAGAGACGACTTTTGGTAAGATTCTTTGAAAGCAAAGAACCATGGGTAGACTATGTAGAAACCTTACTAGTAGCCCCAGGTGGCTTCAACTGGATTCTGACTAGAATACAAAAATGTTGAGCTTTGAGTTTGCTTAACCTTGGGGTGTAGCAATGTCTTAGGTCAGTGGTCCCCAATATTTTGGGCACCAGGGACTGATTCCATGGAAGACAATTTTTCCACAGATCCGTGGGGGGTCAGACGGTTTGGCAATGATTCAAGCACATTACATTTATTGTCCACCTTATTGCTATTATTATATTATAATATATAATGAAATACTTCTATAACTCACCATACTGTAGAATCAGTGGGAGTCCTGAGCTTGTTTTGTTGCAATTAGAAAATCCCATCTTGGGGTGATGGGAGACAGTGACAGACCATTAGACATTGGATTCTCCTAAGGAGAGCACAATCTAGATCCCCTACATGCTCAGTTCTCAATAGGATTCATGCCCCTATGGGAATCTAATGGCACCACTGATCTGACAGGAGGCAGAGCTTAGGCGGTCATGTGAGCATTGGGGAGCAGCTGTAAATACAGACGAAGCTCCCCTCGCTCACCTGCTACTCACCTCCTGCTGTGTGACCTGGTCCCTAGCAGGCCACAAATTCATACCGGTCTGTGGCTTGGGGGATGGGGATCCCTGGCTTAGGATACTATTATAGATGTGGAACGACAGAATGTGAATAAACTCAGTTTCCTAAGTTGTATTTCATCAAATCAGAGTCTACACATCATGCTGCCTATATACAAAACTGAGCTAAGAGACTCAGCATTATATGGACTTATCAGATTCTACATCATCAATATTGTAAAAGTTTCATCAAGAATTAAAATGGGTCATTCTGCCCTTTTCCAGTGTTGAAGATGGCTAAGCAAGGATGTAGTGGGTCCTCCAGTGTGAAATACTGAAATTCCCTGGGTCTGCCGGTAGGAGCCACGATCAACTGTGCTGACAACAACGGAGCCCAAAATCTCTATATCGTCCCTGTGAAGGGCATCAAAGGGCAGCTGAACAGACTTTCCACTGCTGGTGTGGGTGACATGGTGTTGGTCACAGTCAAGAAAGGCAAACAACCAGAGCTCAGAAAGGAGGTCTATCCAGCAGTAGTAGTTCAGCAAAAAAAGTCATATCAAAGAAAGAATGGTATGTTTCTTTATTTTGAAGATACTACAGGGGTCATAGAAAACAATGAAGGCAAGATGGAAGGTCCTGCCACCACAGGACCAGTTGCAAAGGAGTGTGTAGACTTGTGGCCCAGGATTGTGTTGGATGCTGACAGCATCACGTGATTTTCCAGCATATTTGTGTGCAAAAAAAAAAGCCAACGAACTACTTAAAAATATTTGCTCTTCCCACTTCCAAAAATCTAATTGGAAAGGGCAATTAAAATATCTGTTAATAAAAACTGGTGATGATGAGGACATGAAGGACTAGGTGGTTGGATTGGGTGAATTTAAAGTAGAAAAACCATTGGGAAGGATTTTTGGTACCTGGTTGTAGGGATAAAAAGAAGACTGATGATGCACTTACAGAACTTTATCTTTCCAACAAAAATTTTCTTTTATCTTGCCAGATCTAGTTGTATCAGGTTTGGGCTGCATATAGCCTAACCCAGCATAGGGAGGTGTGACTACTCAGGATGCTGTTTCAATCCCTGTGAATTAGATTTGCATATTGGTAAGGAAACAATGGACTTGATAGAGACTCCATCTCATGCATAAACTGGTACTGGCTCTAAGTGCTGCTCCACTGCCTGCAAGTGGTGTGGTCCCATCACTACTTATATTTATATTTCTTCTTTGTGGGGAAGGCCTGGCAGGGTTATTCCAGCTATTTGCTCCGTGTAGATAAGCAGTAGAGACATGCCCAAGGAATAAAATCTGGCAATAAAGAGGTACAAATGGAAAGCAAAATAATTGTGGCAGATGAGAAGGGCGGAGATAAAATGTGTAATGATGCTGGGAATGGACACATCACTTTTTTCTTAAGAGAATGTCTCAGAACAAGAGAAAAATACTCTTAACTGTTTCTCTATCCTGTAGTGCTGAGCAATTAATGGCTCAGAAAGAAGATCCTAAAATTTTTCTCCCACTGGAAAGGAGAATGGCGCTGAAGCCAAGAACTCTGTTTAGGTTATTTCCTGAAAAGACATCAATGACCCTTGACTTACCTCAATCTTAACTGGTTGAAATGTTCATTTGAATTTTATTTTGTTGGTTACATTTATCTTATTGGTTCTGTTGTAGCCTGGAGGGCAATCTTACCCTTGAGCTGAGCTGGATGTATTGTGACTCTCAGCTGGGTATGGCTATGAAGAAAAACAGGCCAACACTGCATTTCTAATAGGTTGGAATTCCCTTTGCTCTTCTGAATAAATCACATGTGCATGTGGAAGAAATATTAAGCAAACAGGACACTTAGGACATTGGAATGAGGTCCAAGAGAGTAAACTATTGCCTGACACGATGATCAAATATCATTATGGATTTGCCTTTGAGAACTTAAAGTACAATAAAAAAATAGAATGAGACAAGGAATGCATAGTGCTTGACACAATGCAGGGCACGTGGTTATCAAGGCTCAATAAAATTGAATTATTGGCATTACCTGGAAAAAAATGATTATGGGAAGTTTTATGCATATTAAATTGAATTGCATCTAGGAGTCATCACGCTCAACTGAAAATCTTCTGAAGGATCGGTATTTTGGGTGCCAATCATACACTTGAATAGCACTCATGGCATAAACAGTTAGAAGCAACTATACTTACGGTATTAACTAAAATCAGCTCCAGCATACTAAGAGGGATTTGGGAGCCTTTGGAATTAAATTTGATGTGGTAATCAAGTGTAGATGGCTTTTCTGGAGGCTTATTATTATGAGAAGGAATTTTAACTCAGGGACACTAGAAGGAGATCTTTCTCAGGAATCTTGCCTGTGTGAGGTAGGCTGGTTAGGAAGACAGTAAAACTATTTGAAATTTAAAAAGAAAGAAAAAAAAGGAAGAAGAAATAAGGGAGGAAAAGAAGAAAGAAAGGAAAAGAGAAAGGAAGGAATTAAAGAAGGCAGGAAGGAAGGAAGGGAGGGAGGGAGAGAGAAACTGGGTTAGGTAAACTAGAGGCTTAGGCTGTGGAAACACTAACGCCAGCCTACTATGGCTAGCTACTACTGAGAATGCAGTTTTTACCGCTAATTTCTCATAACCCAAGTACCCAACTTTAAAAGACGGCCATGTTCCTTGTGGTGAACTTGGTTGAGATTGGACAGATTAAGGATCAACACCATTTCCTCTTTATGGGAAACAGATGCTGCTTAAAAGCCTTTATCAGTAAAAACTTGTTCTGTAATGGCTGGCATATGCTTTTCTCTCAGACCAGATGGTACTTAGAATTTACTGGGCAGTGGCCTCTGGGCACTACCCCAGTTACAGGAAAATATATAGCATGCAGAAAATGGAATATTTACTGGGATGGGCAGTAAAATGACACAGTAGTATCATTGATGTGTTGCGTGCTCAGCATTATTTAAATTTCCTACCATAATTGTTTGGTGCGATAAAAGAAATACAGACTCATTTATAGATGTAATTGAAAATAAAACTTTCATAGACAGTGAACTTTCACAGTGCAGTGATCCCCCATTTGATTAATTACCTGTGGAAGCTAATTGACCAGAGAAAGAAGTAAATTTAATTTTGGAAAAGTATACATGCAATTGGATGCCTCTGTCAACATCTATAAAATATGCAAGTAATTGTGAATAAAAAATTAAAATAGCCCATCTATTAAAAAATATCAAAACACTTGCTTTATGTTCTTGGTCAACATATTTTGCTGAAGGGATTCCAACTCTAAATTTAATAATGCAGCTCTTGGTGGCAAGTCTTGCACCTGCCATGTTCCACGAGCAGTAGCTGTCTAGGTTCCAGGCAGTCTGCACTCAGAACTCAAAGCTGCCTCAGGTGCTAGCGGCAGAAGTACCCAAGTCACGGCACCAAAATATGTTGGAGGCAGAAATTATCTGAGTTACCAGCAGTGAATCTGTATAGACCTGCAGCATCCTCAATTCTTGCCTCCTTGGAAGGAACAATTCAACTGAGGAGCATAAGGCAGAAAAAGAGACCAAGACAAGTTTCAGAGCAGGAGTGGAAGTTCATTAAAAAGCGTTTGAGCAGGAGGCCTGGGTGCAGTGGCTTACACCTGTAATCCCAGCACTTTGGGAGGCTGAGGCGGGAAGATCATGGGGTCAAGGGATCGAGACCATCCTGGCAACATGGTGAAACCTCATCTCTACTAAAAATACAAAAATTAGCTGGGCGTGGTGGCGTGCGCCACCTGTAGTTCCAGTTACTCAGGAGATTGAAGCAGGAGAATCGCTTAAACTTGGGAGGTGGAGGTTGCGTGAGCCGAGATCATGCCACTGCACTCCAGCCTAGGTGACAGAGCGAGACTGCATCTCAAAATAAATAAATAAATAAATAAATAAATAAATAAAGCTTTAGACCAGGAAAGAAAGGAAAGTACACCTGGACGAGACCCAAGTGGGCATCTTGGAGGTCAAGCACCGTTTAAACTTGAACATAGGATTTTATATGCTGGCCTGCTGTCAGTGTCATGTGCCCCTTCCCCTTCATTCTTCCTTTAGAGCGAGATGCCCACATAGCGGTGCCCTGCTTGCGCTTGGGAGCTGAGCATGTGCAGTGTGTTTAGTGGAGTTGTATGCGTGTTCACCTGAGGCTTTCTTCCCCTTTTTGGTGGAATGCCGTGGAAAGGGATTCTCCACCATTTTGCCTGTTAATGAGCATGCTAGAGGAACTGAGCCCACTTGCCCAGTTCCTAAGATCTTACTGAAAGCTGCTGATTATCAATTTCAGGTGTTTTTATCTACCGGAAAACTGCCTCTCCATGGCGCTGGCTGCAACCAATTATCATTTAAGAGAGGCAGTGTGACAACTGCTGGACCACACCGCATGGTCTCCTGACATTCCTGGTAAGTCGAGGGAGCCCTCTCTTGACCTGCTCATGTCTGACCACCTATCTACCACAACACAGGGAGATGGAAACCATGGCTTTCAGGCCATGCCTTTTCGGTCAGCCCGTGAAGCAGGGGCGGCCATCTCTTGTATCTACAGCTACAGCACACTTCCCACTTGCCCCTTGATTCTAGCCAAGGGAAATTCATCCCCACTCAAAATTATACTGCAAATCTCAGTTGGGAGTGTCTTTCAACCTGTGACTGCCACCTGAGTTAGCTAGCAGACTTCCATCCAGTCCCCTATGAGGTACAATCAGGAATAGCTTTTCTCTGTCCCCTCTGGAGACTGGGTGTGCACGCAAAGCACATCTTGATGCTGCTCCTTCTCATATACTCCCCACTGCTTACTAAATCAGCTCCAGAGCTGTGTGGGGTGAAGGCCTCCCCCATCGCCTTGATTGCCAGGTTCCCCAGTGGGACTTTACCTCCCAAGGCAGTCTCTTTCCTTCTCACACTCTGTGACTTCTCACACTCTGAAAATTCCACTTGGCTCATGGTATAGACTGCAGCCTGCTACTTCTTTCAAAGGGTCTGCGATCTGTTTCTGTTTTCCTTTTTTGGAAAAAAGCTCACAGTATGACTCTCTACACACTGTTTTGTCTTTCCAAGTGGAAGAGGCGTGCTAACAATGCCTCAGATCTGCCATGTTGGAAGGAAAAAAAACACAGAGCAAAACCAAATGTCCTCTTTTTTGTCTGACTTCTGTTCCTCTTTTAGTTGTTGCTTCTATCAGTAGTTCCCTTCTTATTGCTGAGTGTTATTCCATTGTATGTATTTACTATGATTTATCAGTTTGGCTGTTAGCTGACATTTGCATTGTTTCCAGTAAAGTTGAAGATATGTAGACCTGATAAGCTAGCTCTTTGACTCTTAGTCATATACCTAAGGGAAATGTTTTGCAAGCTTATCTATCTATCTATCTATCTATCTATCTATCTATCTGTCTGTCTGATCTACCTATCTGATCTATCTTCTATCTATTTATACTTTTCTGTATGTATTGTGTATTTTATAATTAAAACAGAAAAAAATGAGAAGTTATCTCTACACAAAATTTGAAATTAGGCAAAACTAGGCCTGAATTCCTACTCTGCCTGATAATTTGTGACCTAAAAGTCTCAAGTTTCCCCATCTTACAGATGAAGATGACAACAGTACTGAATTCACAGGCATATTGTAAGAATGAAATTAGGTAATACATATGTGAGGTTGACTGAAAGGATGGAGAGGCAGACTCAGGGTCAGATTTAGCAAGCTTAGTTCAACCAGCCAGGCTAGCTGCCTCACCACAGGCAGTGAAGGCAGCAGCCTGGCTTACAGACGAAGGGGGTTATGTAGGGGTTTGCAGGTAGCCGGTGCTATTCTAAGAAAAACTGAATCTTGGTTAGCTGGGCCTGACATTCTGTTTAATTGGGTCAATGTCCTGTGTTTGAGAGCTGGGTTTGACCACATCGTGGAACCTAGGTGCTCTGTTAACAAGACTTGAGGCTGTTTTTGTTATGAGCTCCACTTAGCAGGGATGAACAGGGAGGGAGGGGGTCTTTGGGCTTGCTGTGACCCTAACAACATATCAACTAGATTACTGGTGCCTTCACTTAGAAAAACAAACTCAGGTGTCAATGGACATTGCAAATCCTATATAATAACAAACTGATAACTTACTATGTCTCTCTTGAGTAAATTTCGTTTTATTGTAACTGAAAATAAAGATAAGACTTGGTAGCTCATGAGAAAATGAAAGACTGAAAGTTGAATTATAAATTGGTATTAGGGTTTCCCTTTTCTTGTTTGAGTATGCAGTTTTCCTTTGGCTTCAAGAGGATATATCTAAAATAAATTCAAAATTTTAAGTATGAAACTTATCAAATGGCTTGGTTACGGCTGCCCCCTTGTGGTCAATGGTCTACAAACTAGAGCGATGCGGAAAAAGGAATTCTGGTTTGAGTAAAAACGACTAAGGCTAATTCTTAACAAATAACTATCACAACAAAAATTGTTTAAATTTGTAATGTGATTAAAATATGCAATCTTTAAATGTAAAACATTTTCATCCTGGTGTTTAATATGCAATAGTGTTTGGAGATGCTGTGTTCTGTATTACATTTTGATATTTCTGGAATTATATCAAACTGATTATTCATGCATATTTGCACTTTAGGCTGACATTAATGTATCTTATTTTAGCATGTTTTTCAACCTGTAGAATAGACATTTGAATGGACAACACTCAGAGATTATAGTGATCGACAAATATGTAAAATGGGTACTTTTGCCTTTTGCTTTTTGTAACTGTGATCCCTCGTTACATAACTTTGAATAATAAAGTTTTGAAGTGATTTATATATGCATGTGATCTGTACAGACATTTTCAAGCAGGACAAACATACTTCAAGTGCCACTTTCCTTCAATTTTAATTTACAGTGGATTTAGGATTAGTCTATAAGAACCAAGTGTTTACAAATTGGTTACTATAGCAAATTGCTATGAAAACATGACAATATGCCAATTCTTCATTTACAGAGATTTACAATCAATTTCTTTCAGTTACATGGTAGTAACTCCAGAGTTTTTAGAATGGTGTATTAGTTAGGGTACTCCAGAGTTAAGTAACCAATGGGATATCTATGTCCATGTGAGGAAATGTTTTAGGGGAACTGGCTCATGTGATTATGAAGGTTTAGAAGCCACACGACAGGCCAACTGCAACCTGAAGACTATAGGAATCTGGTGACGTGCCTCAGTTCAAGTCTGAAGATCTCAGAACCAGGGAAGCTGATGGTGTTACTCTCAGTCCAAGGCCAAAGACCTGAAAACTTGGGCTGGGGTAAGAAGTGGGAGCAGTGGGTGCTTGTGCAAATCCTGGCATCCAAAGGCTCAAGAGCCTGGCGTTCTGATGTTCAAGGACAGGAGACAAAAGGCAAGCCAGCTCCAAGAGAGAAAGATAATTTGCCTTTTTTCTGCCTTTTTGTTCTATCTGGGCTCCAGCCAGTGGCAGGGGGCCCACCCACATTAAGGGTGGATCTTCCTCACTCAGTCAACCAACTCACATGCCAATCTCCTGCTGAAACACTCTCAGAAACACACCTAGAAAAAATGCTATACCTGCTCTGTACGTGTCTTGTAATCCAGTGAAAGTGAAATCTAAAGTTAACCATCACAGATGGCTTTTCTAAACTGGAATTAATTTCTCTGTCATCTGTATTCTGCTGATTCTTTGTAGATACCAGTTTAACATACTATAAGCATTATTAAATGATATGTTAATTACTTAGCTCCGTGGAGTTAAGCATTATGACACTACGTGTTAATTATTTCACAATATGTCTCTGTACTTGGACACTGCTTTTTGTGGTCATGGGTTCAATTAGCATAATTTATGCACATCATAGATATTCAACATTACTTTGGAAGAGCAAATGAAGTGATTTAGAAAGCATAAAGGCTTATAGGATGTGAACCTAATTTGTTAAAAGTCAATTGAGAACAACAACAAAGCAACTATTTTTAAATATAAAGGACTAAAGCAGGAAAAGGCAAAGAGAGATGGAACTGAAGCCATTACCGTTTTTGTTAGCCAATCTTAACGAACATCTGTGTTCATCAGACCTCAGGCAGAAAGTGAAAGCAAATCCAGGTCTTGTAACAAAGGCCATTTAAGGGAGAAAGTTGTCTACAAAAGTGTTGAGAAAGCTGAGAAGGCAAATCAACATAGAGAATCGAGTCACAGGTTAGCCAAAACTGGAAGCCTCTACCCTTGTAAAGGGAGGAGGCACAGTGTGACGAGGAGGTGTTACAGGAACCGAGAAGTGGAAGCTGTTTGGAGGAAACCGCAGTGGGACAGCCTGGTGAGAAATGAAACTGTCCGGGGGGGCTGCCAGATGGAAACTGTAGCCACTGAGGCATAGTTATTTCTGGAAGTCAAGGCCAAGAGAGCAAGAGAGGAGGAGGAGCAGATATACTCTTGGATGTCTGCGCTGTAGCCCTGCAATCTTTAGCTAGTATTTCCCATTGGCCAGACCAAGGCGTAAACCAGTGAAGCGGGAGTCTGGAAAACGCAGTCTGCAGCGATGGGCATTCCTGTGAAATAGACCAGAATTGGATTCAAGCCTGAGGAACAGATCTAGAAGCAAAAATGCTACTGTTCCATTACCCCTTGTTTTCCCCACACCTTACATTCCAACCTCTCTAGTCTTTGCTCCATTCCTAAGCACAGAATTATTGTTAATGCTGGCTGGGCACAGTGGATCACGCCTGTAATCCCAGCACTTTGGGAGGCCGAGGTGGGTGAACCGCTTGAGCTCAGGAGTTTGAGACCAACCTCGGAAACATAGTGAGACACTAATCTCCAAATAATAAATAATAAAAGAATTTATTAAAAAAAAGTCCATGCCTCTGAACCATTCCCTATACTACTCCTGTATTCTAAAATGCAATCTCTGTTCTTTCCTATTAGAATTCAACAAATTGTTCAGAACCCAATTTGAATGCCACCTCACGAAATAACATTTTCTCATACTACTAAAAGTATTCCATTGGCACTCCTCGTATTTAGTACTTTGATGATACTACTCTTGTAGCAATAATTTTTGCTTTACAATATGGTGATTTATGTATATGTCTTTCTCTGCTAATATTAGAAAACATTTTAAGCTATTGCTTTGACTAAAAATCCCCAAAGATTCAACACTTTCATTAGTGTCAAATGTGTAAGTTCTTGTGTTGTTATAACAAAAAGTGGAGTTCTGAAAAGAAATAAAGATCACTAAAAAGACAAGAGTTAGAGAATGGTTTTCCTCAATGCTTCTTGAACCAATGTGTTTTTAAAATACATATATAAAGTCATCCCATCAAATTATTGCATTTTGAAGTATTGAAAATATTTGAAGTATACAGTATAATTTTCTTCCTTTCAGTAGTTTATTACTTACAATAAATTTAAGGCTCTAAAGTTTCTTTCCAAGAGTTTTAAATCATTCAGGCTGCATTTTAAAAAAATCTTGCTATTTAATTTTCAATTTGAAAATAAAATGTGAGATGTCTGTTAAGATTCTGTTAAAAACAATGGGGGCTTAAAAATTGTGGGAGAAGTAGATCTAACTGTATAGTAAAAAAATAAAAGCCGTTTTTTCCCACCAGAGATATTTTGCTTATAGAAAACACATACTACCTATGTGGAAATTAAGTATTCAAACATCTATTATTAAAAGGCTGGATAATTAGATTACTGGATATTTTCAATTAATCTAGGTATTATAGGTATTTCCCCAGGCCCTGCTAGCCTGAGTGGATAAAGAAGCAAATAATACAGGTTGAATTAACAATGCTAACACACACACACACACACACACACACACACACACACACACACACAAATACAAACACACGCAAACACATGTGCACACACATACGCATGCTCATCTTTGTCTGAACTTATGTACAACAGAGTCAACTTTTCCTTTAAGAGTATGAGTTCGAGATAGATTCTCTGGGTGCCTCAGAATGTGACTTGCTGAAGCTGGTGACCATTGGGTTCCTCTTCACATATGTAGACAGAGCTGCTTCCTAACTCCAGTACCCAGTAAGTGGCTCCTTCTGTCTCACAAATTCTGATAATGCTGAGGGTGGCAGTTGCCAAATTTAGTCCCAAAGTGCCATACCTCAAACAGTCCCATTCTCAGGAAAGCCTCTCTTTAGTTATCGTCCCCGATGATACTCTGCTCCCCTGACAGCACTGCACCCTGAAGAGTCACCGCAGAGAGCAGGTGCGCACCTCGATCTAAGGCTATAAGCCACTCCCATGAGACATTACCCGATGTGGTATGCCCCCACTCCCAGTCCAGAGACCATGGCGTGTATTATATCTTCCTGGGCACCACAGAGAACTTCCTTCAGATCATAGATGGTGTGAAAAAGAATTTCTCCCCTAGGCATGGAGAAGTTAAAGCTGCAATAGATGTCAAGATTTTGTCTTCACTCTTTTGGGAGAATCTATCATTACTGTTGCAACTCAAAGTTGTTTACAAAAGTAAGTGCATTAAATTTTTTTGGAAAATTCTTTTCTTCTAAATACAGAGACAATTTTATCTCATCTTCAAGACAAGGACACAGAGGATCAGAAAAGTGTAGCTAGTGCAGTTTTCTTTAATAATAATGGAAGCTGATTCATTAGCACAAATGTTAGGGTTGGTTGGTATCTGCAGAAGTAGCTTCAAAGTACATATTTCCCAGTATGTCAAACAAAAATTTTCCTTACTCTTGGAAGAGATAATTCATCTATTCAACAACATTCTTTATTGAAAATCCATGTTCCATGGCCTGTGCCTTAGGACGTTCAGTTCTGTACAAAGTTTGATCATAATGATCACCGGGATGGTGAGGCTATACCTTTAGAGATGTCAGTCAGAGCTATTGAGTGCCCAGCTTGGATTAAAATGATATAACCTGATAGCATCATAGGAATGCAAGGACATGTACTTCAGCATTCAGATCTCTATCAGTCATTCCAATATCACAATATCTAGAAACTTGCAATTACTCTGTAGTCTCCACAAACTTGAGATACTCTTTCAGAGTCTCAGGCTCTGGGTTTTGGAGGCTCACTCGTTTACTGTTCCTATTTTGCTACATTTCCAGGCATATTTTGTTTTTAAAACATTTAGCTCTCATCTAAACTACATTTTCTATTTACCCCATATGCAATGAAAATACACTTACCCTAAAATTGTGTAAGTGGTAAGTTACAAGGATGAACAACTATTCATAGTCAAGAAAATTGATTCCTTCCAATCTTTGTGATTATGATTCATGAGATTCTCCACTGTACAGGGCATTGTTCCAGATTCTAGTGTCTGAAGAGGATAGCATTCAAATGTGACTTTGGAAGTCTAGATTCAACATTGTTCTCTATTGGTAAGTAGCCCTGTGATTTGAGGCTAATTTTCTTACTTCTATAGTATTTGGGCTTTTTATTTGTGAAATAAAGGGGTTGAACTTCACAGGATTAATTATAGGCTCCTTTCTAGGTCTGAAATTCTATGATATTACAGCTGTAAAAATCCTGATGTAAATATTTGCAAATATAGGATAAGTAGTTAAAACTCTGTAAAGTATAAACCTGTAACACACGAGGTTCTAAGCAATATAACTCGATTTGGAAAGTATCATTGATGAGCTGGAGATGAAAAAAGTACTGGAAAAAAGACTGGCAACCTGTAAGTTGCAAATCATCTTTCTGTGACTTTTTTTTTTTTTTCTTTTCTTTTTTTTTTTTTATTGCATTTTAGGTTTTGGGGTACATGTGATGAACATGCAAGATTGTTGCATAGGTACACACATGGCAGTGTGCTTTGCTGCCTTCCGTCCCCTCACCTGTATCTGTTATTTCTCCCCATGCTATCTCTTCCCACCTCCCCACCCCCCGCCCCTCCCCCATTTCCCCCCAACAGACCCCAGTGTGTAGTGCTCCCCTCCCTGTGTCCATGTGTTCTCATTGTTCAACACCCGCCTATGAGCGAGAATATACGGTGTTTGATTTTCTGCTCTTGTGTCAGTTTGCTGAGAATGATGGTTTCCAGGTTCATCCATGTCCCTATAAAGGACGTGAACTCATCGTTTTTGATGGCTGCATAATATTCCATGGTGTATATGTACCACATTTTCCCTATCCAGTCTATCATCGTTGGGCATTTGGGTTGGTTCCAGGTCTTTGCTATTGTAAACAGTGCTGCAATGAACATTCGTGTGCACGTGTCCTTGTAGTAGAATGATTTGTAATCCTTTGGATATATACCCAGTAATGGGATTGCTGGGTCAAATGGGATTTCTATTTTTAGGTCCTTGAGGAATCGCCACACTGTCTTCCACAATGGTTGAATTAATTTACATTCCCACCAACAGTGTAAAAGTGTTCCTATTTCTCCACATCCTCTCCAGCATCTGTTGTTTCCAGATTTTTTAATGATCACCATTCTAACTGGTGTGAGATGGTATCTCAATGTGGTTTTGATTTGCATTTCTCTGATGACCAGTGATGATGAGCATTTTTTCATATGTTTGTTGGCCTCCTGTATGTCTTCTTTTGTAAAGTATCTGTTCATATCCTTTGCCCATTTTTGAATGGGCTTGTTTGTTTTTTTCTTGTAGATCTGCTTTAGTTCTTTGTAAATTCTGGATATCAGCCCCTTGTCAGATGGGTAGACTGCAAAAATTTTTTCCCATTCTGTTGGTTGCCGATTCACTCTACTGACTGTTTCTTTTGCCGTGCAGAAGCTGTGGAGTTTGATTAGGTCCCATTTGTCTATTTTGGCTTTTGTTGCCATTGCTTTTGGCGTTTTGGTCATGAAGTCCTTGCCTACACCTATGTCCTGGATGGTTTTGCCTAGATTTTCTTCTAAGGTTTTTATGGCATTAGGTCTGATGTTTAAGTCTTTAATCCATCTGGAGTTAATTGTGGTGTAAGGTGTCAGGAAGGGGTCCTGTTTCTGCTTTCTGCACATGGCTAGCCAGTTTTCCCAACACCATTTATTAAACAGGGAGTCCTTTCCCCATTGCTTGTTTTTGTCAGGTTTGTCGAAGATCAGATGGTTGTGGGTATGTTGTATTTCCTGTGAGGCCTCTGTTCTGTTCCATTGGTCTATATCTCTGTTTTGGTACCAGTACCATGCTGTTTTGATTACTGTAGCCTTGTAGTATAGTTTGAAGTCCAGTAGTGTGATGCCTCCCGCTTTGTTCTTTTTGCTTAGAATTGACTTGGCTATGCGGGCTCTCTTTTGGTTCCATATGAAGTTTAAGGTGTTTTTTTCCAGTTCTGTGAAGAAGGTCATTGGTAGCTTGATGGGAATAGCGTTGAATCTGTAAATTACTTTGGGCAGTATGGCCATTTTCACGATGTTGATTCTTCCTAACCATGAACATGGAATGTTTCTCCATCTGTTTGTATCCTCTCTTATTTCGTTGAGCAATGGCTTGTAGTTCTCCTTGAAGAGGTCCTTTACGTTCCTTGTTAGTTGTATTCCTAGGTACTTTATTCTCTTTGTAGCAATTGTGAATGGCAGTTCGTTCTTGATTTGGCTCTCTTGAAGTCTATTACTGGTGTATAGGAATGCTTGTGATTTTTGCACGTTGATTTTGTATCCTGAGACTTTGCTGAAGTTGTTTATCAGTTTCAGGAGATTTTGGGCTGAGATGATGGGGTCTTCCAGATATACAATCATGTCATCTGCAAATAGAGACAATTTGATTTCCTCCTTTCCAATTTGGATACCCTTTATTTCTTTTTCTTGCCTGATTGCTCTGGCTAGAACTTCCAGTACTATATTGAATAGGAGTGGTGAGAGAGGGCATCCTTGTCTAGTGCCAGATTTCAAAGGGAATGCTTCCAGTTTTTGCCCATTCAGTATGATATTGGCTGTTGGTTTGTCGTAAATAGCTTTTATTGTTTTGAGATACGTTCCGTCAATACCTAGTTTATTGAGGGTTTTTAGCATAAAGGGTTGTTGAATTTTGTCAAAAGCCTTCTCTGCATCAATCGAGATAATCATGTGGTTTTTGTCTTTGGTTCTGTTTATGTGGTGAATTACGTTTATGGACTTGCGTATGTTGAACCAGCCTTGCATCCCCGGGATGAATCCTACTTGATCATGGTGGATGAGCTTTTTGATATGCTGTTGCAATCGGTTTGCCAGTATTTTATTGAAGATTTTTGCATCTATGTTCATCATGGATATTGGCCTGAAATTTTCTTTTCTTGTTGAGTCTCTGCCGGGTTTTGGTATCAGGATGATGTTTGTCTCGTAAAATGATTTGGGAAGGATTCCCTCTTTTTGGATTGTCTGGAATAGTTTCAGAAGGAATGGTATCAGCTCCTCCTTGTATGTCTGGTAGAATTCAGCTGTGAACCCATCTGGACCTGGGCTTTTTTTGGGTGGTAGGCTCTTTATTGCTGCCTCGACTTCAGACCATGTTATTGGTCTATTCAGGGTTTCGGCTTCTTCCAGGTTTAGGCTTGGGAGGTTGCAGGTGTCCAGGAATTTGTCCCTTTCTTCCAGGTTTACTAGTTTATGTGCATAGAGTTGTTTGTAATAATCTCTGATGATGGTTTGGATTTCTGTGGAATCTGTGGTGATATCCCCTTTATCGTTTTTTATTGCATCAATTTGGTTATTCTCTCTTTTCTTTTTTATTAATCTGGCTAGTGGTCTGTCTATTTTGTTGATCTTTTCAAAAAACCAGCTCCTGGATTTATTGATTTTTTGAAGAGTTTTTGTGTCTCTATTTCCTTCAGTTCTGCTCTGATCTTAGTTATTTCCTGTCTTCTGCTAGGTTTTGAGTTTTTTTGATCTTGCTCCTCTAGCTCTTTCAATTTTGATGATAGGGTGTCAATTTTAGATCTCTCCTTTCTTCTCATGTGGGCACTCACTGCTATATATTTTCCTCTAGAGACTGCTTTAAATGTGTCCCAGAGATTCTGGTATGTTGTGTCTTCGTTCTCATTGGTTTCGAAGAACATCTTTATTTCTGCCTTCATTTCATTGTTTATCCAGTCAACATTCAAGAGCAAGTTGTTCAGTTTCCATGAAGCTGTGCGGTTCTGAGTTAGTTTCTGCATTCTGAGTTCTAACTCGATTGCACTGTGGTCTGAGAGACTGTTTGTTATGATTTCTGTTCTTTTGCATTTGCTCAGGAGTGATTTATTGCCAATTATGTGGTCAATTTTAGAGTAGGTGTGATGTGGTGCTGAGAAGAATGTATATTCTGTGGATTTGGGGTGGAGAGTTCTGTAAATGTCTATTAGGTTTGCTCGTTCCAGGTCTGTGTTCAGGTCCTGGATATCCTTGTTGATTTTCTGTCTGGTTGATCTGTCTAATATTGACAATCGGGTGTTAAAGTCTCCCACTATTATTGTGTGGGAGTCTAAGTCTCTTTGTAAGTCATTAAGAACTTGCCTTATGTATCTGGGTGCTCCTGTATTGGGTGCATATATATTTAGGATCGTTAGCTCTTCTTGTTGCAGTGATCCTTTTACCATTATGTAATGTCCTTCTTTGTCTCTTTTGATCTTTGTTGCTTTAAAGTCTATTTTATCAGAGATGAGAATTGCAACTCCTGCCTTTTTTTGCTCTCCATTTGCTTGGTAGATATTCCTCCATCCCTTTATTTTGAGCCTTTGTGTATCCTCGCATGTAAGATGGGTTTCCTGGATACAGCACACTGATGGGTTTTGGCTTTTTATCCAATTTGCCAGTCTGTGTCTTTTGATTGGGGCATTTAGTCCATTGACATTTAGGGATAGTATTGTTATGTGTGAATTTGATGCTGTCATTTTGATGCTACCTGGCTGTTTTGTTGGTTAGTTGATGCAGATTCTTGATTGTGTTGCTGCTTTTTTACCATTTGGTGTGTTTTTGGAGTGGCTGGTACTGGTTGTTCCTTTATATGTGTAGAGCCTCTTTCAGGAGTTCTTGTAGAGCAGGTTTGGTGGTGATGAAATCTCTGAGTGCTTGCTTGTTCACAAAGGATTTTATTTTTCCTTCACTTATGAAGCTGAGTTTGGCTGGATAGGAGATTCTGGGTTGAAAGTTCTTTTCTTTAAGGATGTTGAATATTGGCCCCCAGTCTCTTCTGGCTTGTAGGGTTTCTGCTGAGAGATCTGCTGTGAGTCTAATGGGCTTCCCTTTGTGGGTAACCCGACCTTTCTCTCTGGCTGCCCTTAGCATTTTCTCTTTCATTTCAACCCTGGTGAATCTGACGATTATGTGCCTTGGGGTTGCTCTTCTTGAGGAATATCTCTGTGGTGTTCTCTGTATTTCCTGGATTTGAATATTGGTCTGCCTTGCTAGGTTGGGGAAGTTTTCCTGGATAATATCCTGAAGAGTATTTTCCAGCTTGGATTCATTCTCTTCATCACATTCAGGTACACCTATCAGACGTAGATTAGGTCTTTTCACATAGTCCCACATTTCTTGAAGATTTTGTTCATTCCTTTTTGCGCTTTTTTCTCTGTTCTTGCCTTCTCTTTTTATTTCATTGAGTTGGTCTTCGACCTCTGATATCCTTTCTTCTGCTTGGTCAATTCGGCTGTTGAAGCTTGTGCATGCTTCACGAAGTTCTCGTGTTGCGTTTTTCAGCTCCATCAATTCACTTATTCTCCTCTCTATGCTGTCCATTCTCGTCAGCAGTTCGTCCAATCTTTTTTCAAGGTTCCTATTTTCTTTGCGATGGGTTAGAACATGTTCTTTTAGCTCATTGTAGTTTCTTACTACCCATCTTCTGAAGTCTGATTCTGTCATTTCATCACCCTCCTTCTCCATCCGGTCTGGTTCCCTTGCTGGTGAGGAGTTGTGATCACTTTTAGGAGGAGAGGTGTTCTGGTTTCGGGAGTTTTCATCCTTTTTACGCTGGTTTCTACCCAGTTTTGTGGGTTTATCCACCTGTTGTCTGTCTCTGTCCCAGGGAGTTGGAGCTTTATGAGTTTCCGTTGCACTACTGCCTTTTTTGATTTTTTTTTTTTTCAGGTCGGACCCGCCCAGCTAGCAGCACGCCTAGCCTCTGCCTGCCCGCAGGGGCTTTGCTGAGCTGCTGTGGGCTCCGCCCAGCTGCCCTGAGCTCTTCCCTGTAGTCCTTTTTATATGGGCGTAGTTAGAACTGTCTGGGCAATGGTGGCCCCGCCTCTGTTATGGCGGACTCTCTCTGTTGTGGCAGGTTGCCTCGGCAACGGCGGGTTGCCTCGGCAACGGCAGCCTGCCTCCCTAGCGGTGGAGAGTCTCAGTAATGGCGGAAGCCCCTCCTCCACGGAGCCGGACCGTCCCGGTTCAGCTGTGCTTGGTTTGAAGGGCTCAACCCAGAGGGTTTCCAATTACTGTTTTTGTTTTCGTTGTTGTTGGGGGTGGAGGGGTGGGACCAACCGAGCCTGATCACCTGGCTCCCTGACTCAGAGTCTTTTCTTTTAAGTTGAACGACCCCGCGTTCTGGTCGCTTGTTGAAAAGGCGCCGGGATCTCCCGTGCTGTGACTCACGGAGTCGGCTCGAACCGCAGCGCCGGCTCCTGGCGGATTTTTTGCCTAGGAATCTCCTGGCCTGACTCGCTATTTCAGATGAATGGGCTATTCTGCCGTCTCAAGGCTCTGCTCGCCAGCTAAGAGGGCTCCCAGACCAGTGGCTTTTTTACGGAGAACGGCAGCAACAGGGAGTGGTCACAGCAGCCGCGCGGGTGGAATCAGCCCCGCGGGGGCCAAAACAGCCGCACCGGCTGGGACTGCGACACTGGCGACCCCTCTGCCTGGGTATCTCCTGGTCTGTGGGCAATAAGAGTTCGTCTGGAAATGCGGCGTCCACTCACCCTCTGCACTTTCACTGGGAGCTGAAGTCCTGAGCTGTTCTTAGGCGGCCATCTTGAAAGTCGGATCCCTTTCTGTGACTTTTATCTCACCTTCCTCTGGTTTTCTACTCAAAACAAGTTTTATCGCAATTTGCAGCTAAGTAGAGTCAAAGTAGGATATAAAATCAATCATATTTATTTTGTTTTCATACATAATTTAAAATGACCAAATGTACCAAGTATCTGTAATGGGTCCCAGTTTATCATTTGTGAGCTCAAATGACAAGATTGTATGTCCAGAGAAGTGAGAATACCATTTCATTACTTCCACCAGGCTGTGTCTCCGTGACCAAGAAGAGACAAGCTTGCCATTGGCAATGAGACCTGTGCAGTTGGGAGGAAAGGAGAACGACAGACCTAGCAGATAGTAAGAAAGATGGGGGAGCTGTAGGTGAGAGAAGGGCTGGATAGGCTGGTAACATGACTGCAGAGAAAGAATCATCGTAGGGTAGCATCTTAGTGCAGGCGTGGGAAGCCTCATCAGTGGTTGTTGATCTGGATTATGGCTGGGTGGCTCTGTTCAGCTGCCAGTTTTATCTTTTCTCTTTTTTGCTATTAGTTACAAAATGAATCAGTTGCATTAAGAGCCAGTATAAGTCATAAAACAACAATACATTAACAATGTTATTTTCCCTGCACAACGTTTATTATTGTTGTTTTCCCTCAATGCCGGTTACTATGAATACATTGCAGAAATTTAGAATAATATACAGGATTATAAGACAAAGACTCACAAGGGCTAATTGTATCCCATGTTCTCTTTTTAATTATTACTTATTAATTTATACGATGCTTCAGGGTAGTCAAATTCCCTCACCGAAATCAAAGACAAGGAAAGCCATCAATGGATACTGAAATGAAATTTAAAATACCTAAAGAAATTCATTGTTTACTTATTCTTTCCAAGTGCCTGTCAAAAAGTACTTGGATATGCAAACAGGTAGAGAATTAGGCAGAATCTTAGACGTACAAGTCAAACAGGTAGAGAATTAGGCAGAATCGTAGATGCACAAAACAGCCTCCATCACTGGAATCTTTCCAAAAAATGAATCATTAAGGAGTTTTATCAAGTATCAAAGGGGTGACCTGGTGTCTTGTTGTGCTGTTTCCTAGCTGGAGTTGTGAAAATGATTCAGAAAGAGCCCAGTCAAAGGAAAAGCATAAAGTAGGGCTTTTTATTTGAAATGTTTTCATTTTATATTTCTTCATCTCTCTCTTCCTCCTGCCTTGTTATGGTCACTTCATCTTTTAGCACCTAGCACTTAGGCCATATCATTTCCTTTTAGATCTTTGAAAAGAATAATACCAACAGTAGCACTTTTTGTGTGATAAATGCTATAAAAAATATTATCTTAATTATCCTTCCCAAGAGCTCTTGAGATAGGAACTATTATTGTTCCCACTTTTCAAATGAAGGCTTAAAAGCAGGAAGAGTGTCTTTCCCTCTGGATCAAGGTTATAAGAGTTGTTTTTTTTTTTTTTTTTTTTTTTTTTTCACCAAGGGCTTGTTTTGAATAGAGTATTTTTTACTAAGGAAATGCCCTTAAGAACCCAGATAAATATACCTCCAAAAATAGTTCAGTTTGGAAGAAATAGTTTTGGCTGAAATTTTCCAAGGACTCCTCAAATCATATCCCCAATTCCACTGCTTTTCAAGCTAGCCCATCTTCTAGTGTGAGATGAAGGTAAGCCAAGAAACTAGAAAAAGCATCACTGCCAGATAATAAGACCAGCTCCCTCCAGTCAGCATTCCCATATGACAGAGCAAGGCCGTAAGCCACCTTTACCTTCTGGACTCTTGAGCACAGTGGCTTTGCTTCCTCTAATCCACATGATGCATATCACTCTGAGTTCTGCTGAGCCGGGCCCAGGACATGAGCAGTGTCACAGGTGGCTAGAGCCCTGACACTTTATTTATGCGAACCTCATTTGGCCTAATTAGTTTGTCCACGGCCTTTGGAATAGGGCGTTTTAGAGACTCACATATGGTGTGCATCAGAATTGTACCAGACAGCTGGGATGACAAGTCTGGGACCTGATCAATGCATTCTACCCGTCCCCTTGAAAGAAATGGAAAATGAAGGCTGAAAAAATTTGACATCTCTAGAAAAAGGCAAAGCATGAGACTCATCCATGTCTGACCAATGCTCAGCCTGATATTGTGCTGGGAAATGGAGACATCAAGGTAAATAAGATCTGGTCCTTGATGGCATTCACATAAGGCATAAATTAAAATTGTCAAAAGATCATGGTCTATAGATATTTACATTTCCAGAGCAGATGAGATTGTTTTTTTCCTGCAGAACAATGATAATCATTTGTATGACATTTTCCTATTATTTGCTATTGATACTAAGAAAACTTAAAAATTCACTATTCCAAGTATAGAATACTAATTAAATATAGTGTACTTAAAGAGTTGTTCACAAATCACAATTGTACAGAGCAGTCATTTTTTTCAAAGTCAGACAAACCCATATAATTATCACCCCTGAGATACCTCTGTTGTGTCTCCTCCCAGTCATAACCTGTCCCCCCAGTATTATGATTTCTATATAGATTAATTAAAGTTTTTACACTTTATATGGATAGAAACATGTTTGCACTCTTCTGTGTTTGGCTTTTTTCACTAAACAGTATTTTAATTTATGTGTATTATAAATGCATGTAACATTACACAATATTTATTTAAATTTAGTCTAATTACTCTGTCCATTGTCTCTTTATTTTCACCGAAGCTCTTCAAAATAGAGACTTCATTCATTTTTATGGTATCTTATCCATGGTATAATGTCTGCCTATAAGTTTACTTGATACTGTGGAACATAGTATCATACTTAACAGTGATTATTGAATTCATTTAAATGATTGAAATTAAAGAACATCTAGAGAGAGGAAAGTAAAATAAGTGAGTTTTAAGGACACACTGAAAGCAAAAGCCTGAAAAGTAAATGAAGAACCATAGCGATTAGATTCTCAGCATCAGGGGAATTTTCTCTGCTTATGCTTTGAATCTTGCCAATGTTCCACAAACCCATCTTGTTAATTACATTCTGCAAGATTTTGTTTGTGGATTGTTTTTCTCCCTGAAACACCAAAATCTTGCCAAATTGTCCTTTGTGTTTCATTAGCCATTCTTTGTTGGTTGATTTTCTTCTTTTTACAGTCTAATGAATGTTCAGCCTTGTGATTTCTTTGAAAAAAAAAAAAAAAAACTTCATCATGTACAGGCCTATTGCTCTATTAGAATATTATCAGCTGTATTCAATCTATGAAGCTATTATGTGTTGCAGAATCTATTTCAAGTTAATAATCTCTATATATAATTAAAGAGTTTTTACAGTTTTTGCTTTATTCATGAGTCGGAATACTGCACTGCCTATGTGTCGCTTATAGCAAGTCCTGCTTTTAAGAAATCAACAAATCTCACGCTGGGGTTTGCCACTTTTCCAATGTGGGAAAACGAGCATTCTATGGATAGCAGAGGACAACGATAAAACGTGAAAGATGGCGGTTATTTGGTTTTGAGTACTTTGTCTGGAGCCAAACTGTATCTGCAAAGGAACCATGATAGAAAGGACACCGGGGGTATCCAATGGCAATTCAGACCTAAGTAGTCATTGCACATTCACATAGTCTCTCAAAGACATTTCATCTTCTAAAGATCTCTTTGGAACACAATTCTGTTTCTATGTAGGTCATACTTTGGATTCTTCGGTGTCACACAATTTTATTATCTTCAGAACTGTAAAATGCATCCTTTTGACATTCAGTGAAAATATTCTTTATACCATAGAGACCTTTCCCAGGATTTCCAGGCTAAGGTGGCTTTTTGTTGGAATTAAGTAGAGTTATTATTTGGTGATTCTAGTAGAAAAAATACTGGAGACCATGTACATTTTGAAAGAGAGAAAACATTTTCCACTTAAGGGAGTAGGTTTACATCTGAACAAATTTCCTGTCTTGGGTTAAACAATAAAAACTGTATATAATTTTTTAAAAGAACAAATAAAACGAAACAGCTCTTTCACAGCACTAGAGAAGAACCGAGGCAACCAGAAATAAGAAAAAATATATCAAGTTGGCCTGGTGCCATGGTTCACGCCTGTAATCCCTGCACTTTGGGAGGTGGAGGCATGCAGATCATGAGGTCAGGAAATGGAGACCATCTTGGCCAATATGGTGAAACCCCATCTCTACTAAAAATACAAAAATTAGCTAGGTGTTGTGGCACGTGCCTATAATCCCAGCTACACAGGAGGCTGAGGCATGAGAATCCCTTGAACCCAGGCGGTGGAGTTTGCAGTGAGCTGAGATTGCACACCACTGCACTCCAGCCTGATGGTAGAGCAAGACTCCATATAAAAAAGAAAGAAAGAAAGAAAGAAAGAAAGAAAAACAAAAAATTAAAAATACACCAAGTTGAGCTCCTTTTTCTCTGCAACTTTTACTCCTTGAGGCATTTGCTGATTAACAGTTTTCAAAGTCAAAAGCTAAACAAACGCAGAGACTAAAAGCTTGCTCTAGTCTTACTTGGCTAGTGATATAAAAACTATAAAAAATTCAGAGCCATCCAGGAGCTAACTCATGACATCATGAGCAGGATTTTGAAGTAAAGGAAACCATAGAGAAAAGAATCTTTCTATTAGTCTCTTGCCCTCATTATATTATAAAATGAATAAGGATTCCTTCTGAAAAACCTCAGCTTCTTTTCTGTGGATACACATGGAGCTTTCTAGTTACTATGCTGGTGCAAAAGCAATTGCGGTTTTTGTCATTGAAAGTAAGGGCAAAAATCGCAATTACTTTTACACCAACCTCATAGAATTAGCCTTCACAGACTGCCAAAAACCAGTCAAGATTTGCATGTGAAATATCTAGTATAAGCCTATTAACCTTTTTGTGTAGTTCAAGGTGAGTCTTGGAAAAGCAGTAAGGGAAACTCAAAATTCTGGAGCCCAGCATCTGATGAGGAAAGGGTTAAATGTATGAGAAAACAAGAGCAATGGGTTTTCAGGGGTGACGGGCTGCATTTGTTCTCATGTTTTCCCTGGAAATCCATTCACTGAGGCCTCTGGCTACAATTCTACCAAGGACTTCATAGCACCTCGCCTCTCTTTCATCAGTTTTGACTTAGGGCAGAGGTTAGTAATTTTTTTTCTGTAAGGTCTAGTTAGTAAGTATTTGCAGGTTTGTGAGCCAGGTAGTGTCTGTTGCAACTATTTAGTGCTACTGTTGTATTATAAAAGCAGCCAGAGATAAACAGTAAATAAATGGGCATGGCAGAGTTCCAATAAAACTTTATGAGCACTGAAATTTAATATTTTCATGCATCATGAAATGGTATTCTTCTTCTGAGTTGTTTTCACCATTGAAAGTGTAGAATCCACTCTTTGCTCTTATGATCTATGAAAATAGGTGGTAGGGCAGATTTGGCCTAGGTCTGTAGATTTCTGACCACTGCCTTGGGGTTTCAAGTCTTCCCTGATATTCAGAGTCCCCAGAAGATTCAGTACTATTTTCCTTACAAAATAAAAAGGCATTATGGTCATATAGGATTTGGAAGAAATACACTGAGGACAAACTGTTCTTAGAATTAACTTCAGCTGCTCAATAGCCACCTTGTCAAGAAAGGATGGCTTGTCAATGTAGTGGTTATTCTCGGTGTTCACTCCCGAAATAGCTTGCTTGATTTTTCTCCTTCAGAGAAATAGATTCTAAACATGAATGAGAAATTATTCAGTATGACTCACAGTTCTGTCAAGGGAATGTGGAATGAGATAGGATTTTTTTGTTCTTGTTGAAATTTTACACTTGTTAATGAATGACTTCTATTTATGATTGGTATAAAACTTGACTGGATTCCTGCACACGTTCAGTTGGATCATCAGTGAGAAAGTAAGTGACTGGCTGTCAGGCTGAAACTGCATTAAAATACTGACATTTGTCATCTCTTGATGAGTCAAATCAGAGGAGAGGCTGATAAATGAGGAAATTAAAAAAGAAAGGCAGGAGAAATGGCAATAAAATAATAAAAGGATATGATAATACACATCCAACTGTGAGTCAGATTGTTATAGTGCAGAAATGTGCACTAGAGTTAAAAAAAAAACCTTAAAAATTCCTCCCTCAAATAATAATCAATTCATGCAAAAGTTTTAAACTCAAATGAGAATGTGTTACAAATACATTTTAGGTGAACATAAGGATGCTTCCATTCCAAGGCAAGTTTCCAGCTTTGGAGAAGGAAAATCAGTACTGGTATTTATAGTAGATTGTGAGTTTTTCTTTTTTTTAAACTCTTTTGGAAACCACATCCTCTTTTTCCCTGAAAGAGTACTTCTAACAAAGGAATTAATTCAGCAGAGTTTCACTAACAAAGAAAAAACTTAGAACATACCAGTATGAGGGCAAAACGTTGCTTCAGTGCAGGTATCTTTAGCAAGAAATTCAGTACTTGAGTGAAAAGACTTTCTGCACTTTCTCTTGCAAAATTGTAAAATTGCTCAAGTCAAAAAGGAAGAGTGAGTTTTGGAAAGACAAGTAATTGAAAGGACCAGTAGATGGCATAAATAAGTCAGGATAGACTTGAAGTTTCAGTGAAAGAAACAAGGACAATTGGGCAGCTCCTTACTTTTATGCCTCCTGTGTCTGTTTAAGCTTGCACTATTTGCCTCTGTGATCCTAGCCCGCTGAGCTACTGCTATGACTTCGTTCACACTTAAGAAGGATTCCCGGAGCACAAAGCTCCAAAACTTAAAGAAATGATGAGATCAAAAGAGAATTATATTTGCTGTCATTATTTTCCCATTTCCATCCT
Organism: Saimiri boliviensis; assembly: GCF_048565385.1. Lineage (NCBI taxonomy): Eukaryota > Metazoa > Chordata > Mammalia > Primates > Cebidae > Saimiri > Saimiri boliviensis. Next base: position 76,463,554 of record NC_133459.1, read on the forward strand.
CAAACCTTTTTTTCTTTCTTCCTTTCTTCTTTCTTTTCATTCTATCTCAAATGCGAATATCTGGGCCACTTACACTCCTGGTTTGCTGATGCCATTGGTTGCTCATCCATCTCTAGTTTTTATTTTTCCCTTTTTCCTAGACTTCAGCACTCATCCCCTCTACAGGTATTGACATTCGTGCATTTGATGGTTATGCTTGGCAGTATATGTGTGTACACTTATAAAATATGTAGTGTTTTGTGAAGGTATAGATTTTTATTTTTTGTACATCATGTTATGTTGTTATTTCTTTGTTTCTTTCATTTCACTCAATACCACGTTTCTAAGAAACATTGAAGTTGCTTCCAACTGCAACATTATTCCATAGATGTACCTATTGCATTTTAATTGGCTATTCCTTTAGAGATGAACAACATAGGCCTTGATTATTAGAGAGTAATCTTTTATTTTGTCTTTCCATTTCTTAGAACATTTAAAGACTTTAAAAATACATTTTGTAAACTGGTTTTTAAAAATTTGATGAGCATTACTGCTAAATAAGGCAGAGAAAATAAGGGGTGTGTGTGTGTGTGTGTGTGTGTGTGTGTGTTGGAAAAAGCCTTCTTACTCCTCCACTACTAATCTGCTCTCTTCTTTTAAGCCTTCTAAAACAGTTTTCTGATTATTATTACTGCTAATTTTTACATTATTTTTACATTTTCATCTAGCATAAGTATGAAACACAAGTAACTATGTTTATTTCACCCTTAGAGTTTTGTCCCTCTTGTTCTAACAATTTATTTTGAAGAAAGAACAGAAGTGAGAATGCTATAAAATTTAAAAACTGGTGTTTTTTAGCCCACATAATGACTATTCCTAAAATGAATCTTCTCCACCTGTGTAATACTTTTTATGGAAAATGAATGTATACTCTGTAGCATTAAACATCAGTAAAATATCTGTGTCAGATAGACAGGCAATAATGGTGGGCTAGAAAGACCATAATCCTTATTATATACCAGACATGGAGAATTTTTTCTATCAGGGCTGCTATGGGCTGCATTGTGTCCCCTCAAAATTTATGTTGAAGTCCTAATGTCTCATGTGGATACATTGGACATAAGGCTTTTAAGGAGGCAATTATGGTTAAATGAAGTCATAAGGGCCCTGATTCGATAGAACTCATATCCTTATGAGAAGATGAAGAGACATCAATGCTCTCTCTCTCTCTCTCTCTCTCTCTCTCTCTCTCTGCCATGTGATCACACAGCAAGAAGGAGGTGCTCTACAAGCCAGGAAGGGAGTGTCCACCGGAACATGACCATACTGTCACCCTGCACAATATCTGCGTAAAGCCCCAGGTAATAAGTATTTTAGACTTATGTACATAACAGCATTGTAAGACTTATTCTGGAAAACCTCTCTAAGGAGTAGACAGTTGGTTGAGAAATCAGTCACGAAGGGGAACCAGTTACCCAAAATTCAAGGTGTTCTTTGCAGAGTAAACAGCAAGTACAAAGGCTTTGAGGTGTGGAGGTGGCATCCAGCTTGTGGGGGCAGTGAGGTGCTCAGGACAATCTTAGGGCCAACATGTCTGGTGTAGAGTGTGAGTGAGACAGATACAGAAGGAAAATGAGGATAGTGAGATCATGATGAAGACATAGAAAGGAATGTGGATTTTATCATAAGGATTATGAGAAGATTTTGGAGTGTGTGTGTACATATGTAACTTTATATTTCTTTGGGGCATTTTGAAGGCTGAAAGTAACTTGATCTGACTTATGTTTAAAAAATAATAATTTTGTCTACTAAATGGAGTAGAAACTGGGAGCTCTGGTAGGGGACAATTGCAAAGCTGGAACACGAGTGCTAGCAGGAGTAGGTAGATTTCAGATATTCTTTAGATGCAGAGTCATCGAGTCTTGTTGATGGATTGTAAGTGGAAGGCAAGGGAAAGAGAAATGAAGCATTGTGTTTTGGTTTCAACAACTATAATAAGGGTGGTGTATTTCAAATGAAAAAATAGGAAATGAATAGTATTTTTTTTCTGATGAGAAGGCAGTGAGAGTTTATTCTGGACATGTTGTGGAATTACTGAATAACCAGTTATATGTACAAGTCCACATGTCAGTAGAGAATGTGTGTTATAGTGTGGTCAGCGGCACAGAGATGGATGAAAAGCTATGGGACTATATGGGAGCCCTCAAGGAAGGAATGAGCAGAGAAAAGAAAAGAAAGGACTTGTAGAGGCAGAGTGAGGAAGGAGGAGCCATCAAAGGGCACCAAGAAGAAGCTGTCAGTGAGTCCAGAAGAACCCTTACCACAGAATAGTGTACAATATGAAAGTGAAGAGCAGAGAGGAGTTCAAGAAGGAAAAAGAGGCCTGTTGCTTTGGGCGCAGCTGAGAGGTTAAGAAGGATGAGGACAGAGTGATGATCACTGGATTTGGCAGTGGAGGATGTTGGTGGACCTGACTAGAGCAGTTTCTCTGAAAGAAGGGGACCGAAGTACTAATGAGCAGTGTTGAAAAGAGAATGAGTGTATGGATTTGGAGGGGAAGAAGGAAAATAGGATGAACATTGAACTTGTCTGATAAGCCTGAGATCAAAGTTGATCTCTACCACTTAGTAGCGGAACCATCTGGGAAAAAAAGCACTTAATTTCTTTGAATTTCATCTTGCTTCTCCATAAATTGTGAATAAAATGAAATACCACACATAAGTGGTATTGTAAAGATTAAATGAGGTCATGTCAATATCTTAGTTCATTGTGCTGCTATAAGAAAATACTGTAGACTGGGCAGTTCACAAAAACAAACTTATTTCTCACAGTTATGTGGACTGGGAAGTCCAAAACCAGGGAGTTGGCAGATTTTGCATCTGGTGGGAGGTGCCCTTTGATTCCAAGATGGTGCCTTGTTGCTGCATCCTCCAGAGGGAAGAAATGCTGTGTTGAAAGGAATGGAATGTGCAAAAAGGTGTAAATTTCCTCCACCAAGTCCTTTTGTAAGTGAACCTGATTCCATTCATGGAGGCAGAGTCTTTATGACTCAATCGCTGCCTAAGGTCACACGTCTGAATACTGTTGCACTGGGGATGAAGTTTCAACATGAATTTTGGAGGGGATACCATCATTCAAACCATAGCCATAGGTTAAGTCCACAATGAACATAATAGGTACTTATAAGTGTCATTTTCCTTTTCCTTTCACATTCTATTTATGTGATCCACCCATTGTCCAAGTAATAAATATTTCCAAAGAGCCACAGGTGGCCTTTGCATTTGCCAGAAAACTCTAGTGTTGAGTGCAAACACAGCTAAAAGAAAAACAAACAAACAAACAAAAACTAACAAAAAACAACTTTGCTGCTCAAGTTTCTTTATCTGTGCATGACGTGCAATAACCATCATTATTATCAATACCTGGGTACCACACACATGGGTGAGTAAAAGGGCAGTCACAACATAGTCATAAAAACTCTTCGGGCTCTATCAAGGAGCTCTGATGTAAGATTATTCATAACTAAGGTATACATTTGTACAGACTGAGTGACACTGTAACATAGAGAAGCCAAGGATGATACACTTTTATTCAGTAAAGCAAGACTGGCATTGTAGAGTGGGTCATGAGAAGTTCTAGGAATCTTGTGGTATGTTGCCATTTAATTGCATTGCACATGAACATGAAATAATTTAATTGCATTGTACATGCAATAGAAAAACAGATTGAGAGGAGCCAGTGCATGGCCTTCCCTCAGTCTTACACAGTGTTGCTTTTCCAGGAGATTCAAATACATAGCAGGCCACATTGGTACCTACAATCAAAGGAAAATGAGTGATTCCAGTTGAAGAACCTGCCAAATTCAATTTACCTTCTTTTAAGCATATCTCCTTATTTCTCCCTTTTCCCACTCCTGCACCTGCTACTAAGAAAAAAAAAAAAACACAACATTCTCTTTAAGCTTTATAATTAAAAAATACTTTACTGATTAAAATATTTGTTTATGTAATAACAATAATAATAACTAATTACATCCAGCTTGATGAGTTGTATATCACGTTTCAGCCAAGTATGACTCAAAGCAGCCGAGCTATTAAATGCTGACAAGTGATAATGGAAAAGACTGCTCAGCCTTAACTATAGTGATGCTACCAGCAGTGCTATAATTATAATTTCCTCTTTCATTAAGGACCATAATTTGCCATTGATTTTTATGTAAAACCCCATTGACTTCGATAGAAATCCCTTATGCATAGTAAAAGGAAAATATGGACTTTGTTACTTCCTTGAATGTTTCTAAAACATTTAAACTTTTATTCTGTTTCTGTTTTGTTTTTGTTTTTGTTTTTTCTTGTGACAGAGTTGTACTCTGTCACCCAGGCTGGAGTGCAGTGGTGCAATTTTGGCTCACTACAAACTCCACCTCCCAGGTTCAAGTGATTCTTTCACCTCAGCCTCCTGAGTAGCTGAGACTACAGGCACCCTCCACCACTCCAAGCTAATTTTTGTATTTTCTGTAGAGACTGGCTTTCTCCATGTTGGCCAGGCTGGTCTTGAACTCCTGACCTCAGGTGATCTGCTCACCTTGGCCTCTCAAAGTTCTGGGATTACAGGCAGGAGCCACAGTGCCAGGCCTGAACTTTTATTCTTTACATGCACACACAGTATGATTGGGGGCCCTGCTACACAAATTTTCGTCGGGTTCTTCACATCTTTTTTTCTGTTAGAAAGTATGCATAAAATTCCTGCAATTTTTCTTGAAATATTTATTACTTTTTGAAACAAGTTTGCATAGAATCATTTTCCCAAAAGAAATATAGCACAGGTAGCATCTTTTTGAAGATAGGTAAGTTCAAGAGAATAATCTATTCCTACATTTCATGCCACGTTTTGCTCTGTTCTATTAGTGTTTTTGTTTGTGTGTATGTTTGCATGTTTGATAATGTCTGAAGTCTGTTAATTTCTTGAAGATGTTGAAACATGCTAGAAAGGAGGCAAATTCCCTTTATCCCAACTATCCACTCACCATTCTAGCCATACATTGATCCCCACTCCACCTTCTTGCTCCCTTGCCAGATACAGACTAGGGCACTTACAACCCTTCTATTACATAGGAACAACCACCTTTATTATCCTGCAAGCACAGTGCCACAAATTCTGTAATAATCAGCATGTAACCATCATGCTTTTGGCCCATTTTCACTTGCCATCAAAGCTGTAGAGCTGGAGAATGGTGAGTTATTAGATCTCTAGTCAATATTCCTTATGCCTTTCTTTTCTCTTTTTATTTTCCTGGTTAGAGCTTCATGCTTGAGAGAATTGAACCCCTGCCACCTTGCTAAGTAAAAGTGATCACTTGGACAATCTTTGTTGTCCTTCAATGGGAGGGAGTATCCTGTCTGTATCACTTACTGAGCATCATGGAAGAAGGTCCTGAGGATGGTGCTTGGCTGTGGGTACCATCTTTAGGAATGGAGTTGATTTTAGTCCCATGCAGTCTTGTGGAAAAAGTAAATATGAATCCTCTGTTGTTTATGATTTTTTTTTAAAGCAAAGCATGCCTAAACTGTTAGAATTCACTGTGGTTTCATGAGTATCAATCTTTATGTGAATTGGGAGTTCTAGTTCCACTAGTCTTACCTGCTAAATGTAGTAACCCAACTGCTCTGGGAAAAGTCACTGACTATTACAAGCTGAGGGCTGAGAATCACTAAGGCTGCCTATTAAACCAATACAAAATTTTGGTGCCAAACAATAACTTATGCTTGCCTACTTGCCTAGAAAGATCTAGGGTAAATGCAATTGTCTGGCTCTGCTTCAACCTGCAGCTCCAGTTGGAATTGACTACTTTTATTTTTTAAACTTTCACTATAAGTTCAGGGGTACATGTGCAGGTTTGCTATATAGGTAAACTGCATGCTACAGGAATTTGATGTACAAATTATTTTGTTGCCCAGTTAATAAGCATAGTACTCAATAGGTAGTTTTTCAGTCCTAACCCTCCTCCCACCCTCCACCCTTAGGTAGGCCATGGTGTCTGGTGTTCCCTTATTTGTGTCCATATGTATTGAATGTTTAGCTTCCAATTAGAAGTGAGAACATGTGACATTTGATTTTCTGCACCAGCATTAGTTTCCTTAGGATAATGGCTTCCAGTTCCTTCCATGTTGCTGCAAAGGACATGATCTCATTCTATTTTATGGTGCATATGTACCAAATTTTCTTTATTCAGTTTACCATTGATGGGCATTTAGGTTGAGTCCATGTCTTTGCTGTTGCTAATAGTACTGCAATTAATATATGTACCCACATGTCTTTATGGTAGAATAATTTATATTCCTTCAGTAAAATGCCCTCTCAACCAAGCTATCTCAGCTTACTGCAAATATTTTATATTCCTTTGGGTATATACCCAATAATGAAATTTCTGGGTCAAATGGTAGTACTATTTTAAATTATTCGATAAATTGCCAATTTTCTTTCCAGAATGGCTGAACTAGTTTACATTCTCACCAGCAATGCACAAGCGTTGCATTTCTCCAGAACCTCGCCAGTATCTTACTTTTTTGACTTTTTAGTAATAGTACTTCTGACTCGTGTGAGGTGTTATCTCGCTGTGGTTTTTGATTTGCATTTTTCTCATTGGTGATATTGAGCATTTTTTCATATGCTTGTTGGCTGCATGTATGTCTTCTTTTGAAAAGTGTCTGTTCATGTCCTTTGCCCACTTTTTAATGGGTTTGTTTGCTTTTTGCTTAACTTGCCTAAGTTTCTTATAGTTCTGAATGTTAGACCTTCGTTAATGTACACTTTGAAAATATTTTCTCCCATTCTGTAGGTTGTCTGTTTACTCTGCTGATAGTTTCTCTTGCTGTGTAGGAGCTCTTTAGTTTAACTAGATCTCATTTACTAATTTTTGTTTTTGTTGCAATTGCTTTTGGCATCTTTGTCATGAAGTCTTTACTGGGTCCTATGTCCAGAATGGTACTAGGTTATCTTCAGGGGTTTGTATAGTTTTTGGTTTTAGATTTAACTTTTTAATGTATCTTGAGTTAATTTTTGTAGGTGGTGTAAAGAAGGGGTCTAGTTTCAATCTTCTGCGTATGGCTAGTCAATTATCACAGTACCACTTGTTGAATAGGGAATTCTTTCCTCTTTGCTTATTTTTGTGGATTTTGTCAAATTTCAGATGGTTGTAGGTGTGGGGCACTTATTTGTGGGCTCTCCCTCCTTTCCACATTGGCTATGTGTCTTTTTTTTTTTTTTTTTTTGTACCAATGCCATGCTGTTTTTGTTACTGTAGCCTTGTAGTATAGTATGAAGTCAGGTAATGTAATGCACCCAGCTTTGGTCTTGTCTATGATTGCCTTGCTAAGCAAGCTCTTTTTTGGTTCCATATAAACTTTAAAATAGCTTTTTTCTCATTCTATGAGGAATGTCATTTTTATATGAATAGCATAGTAGTTTTATATGAATAGAATTGGATGTAAATTGCTTTGGACAGTATGGTCATTTTGATAACATTGATTCTTCAATCCATGAGCATGAAATATTTTTTTATTTGTGTCATCTCTGATTTCTTTGAGCAATGTTTTGTAATTCTTATTGTAGAGGTCTTTCATTTCTTTGGCTAGCAGCATTCCTAGGTATTTTATTCTTTTTGTGACTACTGTGAGTGGGATTGCATTCTTGATTTCACTCTCAGCTTGGATATTATCGATTATAGATATGCTACTGATTTTTGTACACTGCTATGTATCCTGACATTTTGTTAAAGTTGTGCACCAGATCGAGGAGCTTTTGGGCAGAGACTATGGGTTTTCTAGGCATAGTATCATATCAACAGTAAACAGGAGTAGTTTGACTTCCTGTCTTCCTACTTGGTTGCCTTCTATTTCTTTCTCTTGCCTGAATGATCTAGTCAGAACTTACAGTACTATGTTGAATAGGAGTGGTGACAGAGGACATCCTTCTCTTGTTATGGTTTTCAAGGGAAATGCCTCCAGCTTTTGCCCATTCAGTTTGATGTTAGTGGTGGGTTTGTCATAGATCACTCTTATTATTTTGAAGTATGTTCCTTCAATGCCTAGTTTTCTGAGGGTTTTTAACAAGAAACAATGCTGAATTTTATCAGAGGTCTGTTGTGTAGCTATTGAGATAATCATGTGGTTTTTGCTTTTAGTTCTGTTTATGTGGTGAATAACATTTATTGATTTACATATGTTGAACCAACCTTGTAGCCCAGGGATAAAGTCTACTTGATTGTGGTGGATTAGCTGTTTGATACATTGCTGGATTCAGTATACAAGTATTTTGTTGAGGGTTTGTGCATCTATGTTCATCAAGGATAATTGGCCTGACGTTTCCTTTTTTTCATTGTTTTGCTGCCTGATTTTAATATCAGGTTGATGCTTGTCTCATAGAATGAGTTGGGAAGGAGTTCCTCCTCCTCAATTTTTTTTTTTTAAATTAATTACAGTAGGAATGGTACCAACTCTTCCTTATATGTCTTGTAGAATTTAGCTATGAATCCATCTGGTCCTGAAGTTTTACTGGTAGGCTATTTTTACTGATTCAATTTTGAAACCCATTATTGGTCTGTTTAAGAATTCAGTCTCTTCCTGATTAAATCTTGGGGAGTTCTATGTTTCCAGGAACTTATTCATTTCTTCTAGCATCTCTAGCTTGTGAGCATGAAGGTATTTGTAATAGTCTCTGTGGGGTCAGTGGTAACATCCCCTTTGTCATTTCTGATTGTGTTTATTTGGATCTTCTCCTCTCTCTCTCTTAAATTAGTTTAGCTAGCGGTCTATCTATCTTACTAATTCTTTCAAAGAACCAGCTCCTGGATTAATTGATCTTTCATGTGTTTTTTCATGTTTCAATTTCCATTAGGTCAACTCTGATTTTGGTTATTTCCTGTCTTCTGCTAGCTTTGGGGTTATTTTGTTCTTGTTTCACTAGTTCCTCTAGATGTGATGTTAGATTATTAATTTGAGGTCTTTATAACGTTTTGATGTAAGCATCTAGTGCCATAAAATTCCCTCTTAACACTGCTTTGGCTGTATTACAGAGATTATGGCATGTTGTATCCTTTTTTTTCTCATTAGTTTTAAAGAATTTACTGGTTTCTGGCCTAACTTCATTTTTTATCTAGAAATCATTCAGGAGCAGATTGTTTAATTTCCATTAATTGTATGGTTTTGAGTGATTTTCTTGGCATTGATTTCTGTTTTTATTGCACTGTGGTCTGAGAGTGTGGTTGGTAAAAATTTTTAAAAATATTTTTTGAGGGTTGCTTTATGTCCACTTATGTCTAAAGTATGGTCTACTTTAGAGTATGTGCCATGTGCAGATGAGAAGAATGTATACTCTATTTTGGGGTGGAGAGTTCTGTAGATGACTATTAGGTCCATTTCCTCAAGTGTTGAGTTAAGGTCCTGAATATCTTTGTAGTTTTCTACCTCAATTATCTGTCTAATACTGTCAGTTGGGAGTTAAAGCCTTCCACTGTTATTGTGTGGTTATCTAAACATCTTCACAGATCTCTAAGAGCTTGCTTTATGTATCTAGATGTTCCTGTGTTGCGTTTGTATATATTTAAGGTAGTTAGGTTTTCTTGTTGAATTGAGCACTTTACCCTTAGGTACTGCCCTTCCTTGTCTTTTTTGATCTTTGTTAATTTAAAGTCCATTTTGTCTGAAATTACAATATTAATACCTGCTTTTCCTTTTTTCCCCATTTGTTTGGTAGTTTTTTCTCCATCTCTTTATTTTGAGCCTGTGGGTGTCATTGTATGTGAGATGGGTCTCTTAAAGGCAGCATACCATTAGGTTTTGCTTCTTTATCCAGCCTTCCACTCTGCATTAAATTGGGGCATTTAGCATATTTGCACCAAAAGTTAGTATTGACATGTGTGTATGTAATACTGGCATAATGATATTAGCTGGTTATTATGAGACTTGTTTGTGTGGTTGCTTTATAGTGTCACTGATCTATCTACTAGTGTATGTTTGTAGTGGCTGGTAACACTTTCCTTTCCTTTCCATATTTAGCACTCCTTTCAGGACTTCTTGTAAGGCAGCTCTGATGAAATGACTTTCTTAGCATTTGCTTATCTGAAAAAGATATTATTTTTTCTTTGTATACAAAGTTTAGTTTGACCAGACATGAAATTTTTGGCTGAAAATTCTTTTATTTAAGAATGCTGAACATAGGCCCCCAGACTCGCCTGGCTTGGATTTATGCTGGCACATCTGCTGTTAGCCTTTTACATCATCTGAGTTTGTAATTCAAGTGTATGACATTGGTCTGCAGACAAATTCTCCCATCCTAACTCTGAGAATCTTTCTTTTGGCACAGCTCATTTCTATAAACTCATGCAATATGAGAGAAATAAAAAGCAAGCAAAACATTCTGCAAACCTCAGACTCCTGTTGGGGCAGGCTGGCACACTCTGAGGATGCACTCTTCCTAGGCATTTCTATGTGGCTGCTCTTGCTGCTTTCCTCTGGGGTCCCCGTGACCCCAGAAGGGTAACAAGAAATATAGCCCTCTGCTCACAGGTCTCCAACTTATATTTGGCTTTAAGTCATTCCTGCCTGGGGACTCAAGATAGAAGGCAGGACACAAGCCACTCTTCTTCAACTTTAGTTGATCGTTATTAAGTAGGGTATGGAGGCAGGGGAAACAGTGTTTCCTCATTAGTATTTTAAATAATTCTATTATTACCCAGGGATTTACCAAAGTATTGGATTAACCTCCAAAAGCAAGAATTTTACATTTTTCTTCTTTGATACGACTTACCCCTGTGGTAATGAGCTACCCTAAGGAAAGATGATAACAGGCAAAAAGGAAAAGAGAGAAAACATGCCAGTTACCACAGCACCATATCAACCCATCTTAGCAGGTTTAGGAGATGAGAAAAATAGTATTTCCTCAATAATGGTTTACAGTCAAAAGACTTGTTTTCAAGTATTTTCACATCATCTCATTTAATTCTCACAGCGGCTCTCTGGGGCTGGGCTCATTTGCAGATGTGGAAGTGTGATTGTATTTTCATCTAATATGCTGTGTCTCCTGGGACTACTGTTTCAGCATGGTTAGGAAATACATGTATACATGCAGCTGAAACTTCCTTGGAAAAATGCTGCACTTTTAAAATATATTTTTTTCTTAATTTTAAATTTGCAATTGTTAAATGGCAGTGTACATTTCCTGAGGCTTTGCCAAGTATAGAAAGATATAGATATAGATATTCAGCTTTGCTCAGGAAACTTCAAGAAATCAACACAAAAGGCCATTTAAGTTCACAAGAATACCATTCTTCCTTTTCTACTTTGTGCTTGCTCATGATACTACCTTACGCAATGGGGTGTTCCAGCTGAGCTTAAACCTAGATTCAGAGCAGCTAGTCAGCTGACATATCAGCCCAGGGCTCCACAGCTCCATTTTGCCTGAGTGGATATAGGATAAAGAAGGTACTTATACCCTACAGCACTTGTGAAACTTCTCAGACGGAAGCTTCTATGAAAGAAGCTTTATAAGAGCTGGAGGATAGAAGCAGGAGAGACAGGAAAGTGGAATAGGATGAAGCAGTAAGATGAAAGGGATTAATTACAAGGTACTGTGTCTATTACCCAGTCCTGCCCTTTTGACTAGTTCTGAGCCTTAGAGAAAGAGAGCTGTAATTAAAAAATGGAAGGAGCTCTTGTCAGGAGGGACTTTATGAGATTCTGCTTCAGGTCTCAGGTGATAAAATATACAGAATGAGGAGAGGATGTTCTCTCTATATCTGCCTGTAGCAGCCTGACTTTATCTTAGACAACACTGAGAAGATGCAATTGTGAGCACAGCTTAATAGTTTTCATGGAAGTTCATCCTGGGTTTAGCCTCTTGCATAGTTATAGAGGCTGGGAGGGCTTTGAGGGAAAATGGGAAGAAAAACCCATCAGAGTTTCACAGAAAGAAAAGCAAGTCATTTTCTTTTCTTAAATCAGTGGATCATTTGAGGTCATGAGTTTGAGACCAGCCTGGCCAACATGGTGAAACCCCATATCTACTAAAAATACAAAAAATTGCTGGGTGTGGTGGCAGGTATCTGTAATCCCAGGTACTCGAGAGGCTGAGGCAGGAGAATCACTTGAACCCAGGAGGCAGAGGTGGCAATGAGCTGAGATCATGCCACGGCACTCCAGCCTAGACAACAGAGCAAGACTCTGTGTCAAAACAAACAAACGAAAACTGTGTTTAATAGAGCCTAGTTCAAATCCTGTCCCCACAGTATGTTCACCATGTGACCTTAGTCATTAACCATATGATAACTTTCTGTGACTTAATTAATAGTCATTTCTAAATTGTAATAAGATAACTTCAGCAAGGTGGCTGACTAGAGGTTCCCAACGCACATCCCTTCCACAAAAAGTGATGAAAACAACTACATTTTGACTACAATAACTAAAGGAGAGTGCTACAGTACAGCAAGAGGATGGAGGAAACTGTTTGGAGCACAGAAACTCAGGATGGTTTCACAGAGAACAGAATAAAACACCTTGCCTCTGCTACACCATCCCCTAAGTTGAAATCAGCTCAGAACAAAGAGGAACTTTTCCACGCAGGGAAAAGATAAGCCGGAGGCCCCACTGGACCCCATTACCATTGCAGAAACCCACAATCTTTACTACTAGACAAGACTACAGTCCTCACAGCCCCTGTGCCCAGCTTAGTGAGCTGACCAGAAGTCACACAGCTGCAATACTCTAGAGTAGGAGCCTATGTTGTACCCTTGACAATCTGTGTGGCTCAAGCTGCTACTGTACAGTACCATCTTAAAACTGCCAGAGTGTGTCCAGTTCTGGGGACCAGTAGCCACTGCATCCCTCCATCCCAAAGGTTCTGCCATCATTGCACCATGCTCACACACACAGTAGTGTACCATGCCCCAGCTCCACTGTAGCAGATCCTAATTCCTGGGAACAAGCTGTCTAGGGGGCACCTCATGTCAGTGGCTGCAGGGCCTTGCCCCTAGATACTTGGAACCTAGGCCGTGGAGCAGACATGCACTCTGGTTCCCAAATCAACCCAGTATCCCACTCCCTTGGAACTGGAACTTTAGTCTAGACAGTGGCTGCAACCCCAGCACCTAAGCCCACATAGCACCCTGCCTTCCAGTACCTGAATGAACCTAGCCCCTCACCCTCACTAATTGAAGCCCAGGGGAAGAACTAGCTGGTCTTTCAGGGACCAAGAGCATGAGTCAGCAGAGAAGCTGCACATCTCAGGGCCTGAGCTGATGTGGTGTCTGTTCCCCAGGGAAACAGCCTTGGCTGAGCTGTGCCACCGGCCTTGTACGCTAAATAGCTGAAGTGCCCCTGGATCTAGACCAGCCCTGCAGAGTCCGAGATGCAGAGGCATCCACCTCCCTTAGGAGGATAGCCATTGTTTCTCTGCTGCCACCCCCTTGTGCCCAATCATTTCTGGGTCCTTGGCTGCCATTGCACTCAGCCTCAGAAATCCTGGGCCACTGCTATGTTCCACCACTCCAGAGTCCAGAGTCACTATTCCACAGTACTCTCCTGGTGCCAGAGTTGCTGCTGTGCTCCCACACTCAAATTGTAGCAGTGTCACACTCCCCAAAGACCTGAACTTCTGGAACACTCTTTCCTGGAGCCTTGACAGTGTGGTGCCCAGATTTCCAGGATTAAAATCACAGCTGCACCCCTGCCCCCTGGGCTTGAACTACTGACAAATGCCTCAGAGTCAGTTCTCAGACTTGTAGGGGGGCTGTCTCCACTCATGCCTCAGGGAGTTAGCCTGTGGTGACGTCAAAGGTGCCACGGTCATTTAAAAAGATACTGAGCCCAGATCCAAAGCCACTCTGAGCACCTGTGCCCTGGAACACAGTACTGTCGTGACTGCCTGTGTCCTGTGTCAGACCCAACACCAAGAGGGGTCCCCTCAGCTACATATTCCTGCTGTGCAGAAAATGAGAACAGGAAGATTCTCAAAGTCCTTGCCACCAAGAACCTAAGCACCTACCCTGCCAGCCATACTGCCATAAACTCCTGCAGCCTAGGCCACCGAGTCATTCAGAAATTGGAAATTGGATATTTGGAAATTGAACAACATGCTCCTGAACAACCAACGGATTGAATACAAAATTACAGTCAGATGGGAGGAATATTGTCTAGCCTTCTATACCACTGTAGGATGACTATATCAACAATAGTATACTATATAGTTTCAAATAGCTAGGAGGATATTGAATATTCTCAACATAAAGAAACAATAAATGTTTAAGATCATCTATAAACTAGTTATCCTGATCTGATCACTATATGTATTGAAACATCACTCTGTATGCCATAAGTATGTACAATTATGGGTTAATTAAAAATAAAACTATATTAAGATAAGCAACAATAAAAGCACCACATATTAAAAACTATGGACTGCAGCAAAAGCAATTTTAAGAGGGGCATTTATAGCAATAAAGGCTATAAAATTTGGAATCTTTAAAAAATGTATTTATAATACATTATATTATATATTAATATAAAATCATTATGTATTCATATATTAATTACATATTAATATAATTATGTATTCTATATTATTGATGTATTATGTACTTTCATACAATAAATATATAATGCATTATATGTTATTAATGTATTATAAATACATTAAAGAAGAAAAATCCCACATAGAATAATAGTACATTTCAAGGGGCTAAAAAAGAACAAACTAAACACAAAATTAGCAGAAGGAAGATTTAATAAAGATCAGAACATAAATAAATCAGATAGAGAACTGAAAAACCATAGAAAAAAATCAGTAAAACTTACAGTTGGCAATTTGAAAAATTAAACAAAATCTACAAAGCTCTAGCTAAAATAATAAAAAAAGAGAAAAGAGTCAAATAAGTAGAATCAGAAGTGAAAGTGGAAACATATCAAAGGATGCCCCAGAAATAAAAATTATTGTAAGAAACTATTACGAATAATTATATGCCAACCAATTAGATAACATAGCAGAAATAAATTCTTAGAAAACTATAATGTATTGTAGCAAGATTGAGACATTAAGAAATAGAAAGCAAGGCCGGGCGCGGTGGCTCAAGCCTGTAATCCCAGCACTTTGGGAGGCCGAGGTGGGTGGATCACGAGGTCAAGAGATCGAGACCATCCTGGTCAACATGGTGAAACCCCGTCTCTACTAAAAATACAAAAAATTAGCTGGGCATGGTGGCGCGTGCCTGTAATCCCAGCTACTCAGGAGGCTGAGGCAGGAGAATTGCCTGAACCCAGGAGGTGGAGGTTGTGGTGAGCCGAGATAGCGCCATTGCACTCCAGCCTGGGTAACAAGAGCGAAACTCCGTCTCAAAAAAAAAAAAAAAAAAAAAAAAAAAAAAAAAAAAAAAAAAAAAAAAGAAATAGAAAGCATGACCAAACTAATAACAAATAAAGAAATTGGAGGAGTAATTGTAAACCTCCCAACAAAGAAAACCCAGGAGCAGATAGCTTCATGGCTGAATTCTACCAGTATTCAAAGAATCGTTACCAATACCTCTTAAACTCTTCAAGAAATTGGGACATAGGGAATACTTCCAAGCACATTTTATGAGGCCAGCATCATCTTAAACCTAATTCAGACAAAACATGGCAAGAAAAATACAGGCCAATATCTCTGATGACAGTGGTACAGAAATTCTAAAAAAAAAAATTAGTACATCAAACTCAATAATACATCAAAAAGATTTTATATCATAACCAAGTAGGATTTATCACTGGCGTGCAAGCCTGGTTTGCTATATGCAAATCAATCAATGTGACACATTACATTAACAGAAAGAAAGATAAAAAATTTAATGCAGAAAAAGCATTTGACAAAATTTAGCATTCTTTCTTGATGCAAATTTCTAATAGTTTATGTATAGAAGTAAAGTTCCATATAACACAGGCCGTTTATGAAAAACCTACAGCCAGCATAATCAACAGGGAACAACTGAAAGCTTTTTCCCTAAAATCTAGTACAAGGCAAGGATGCCTACTTTCACCACTTCTATTCAATATAAAACTGGAAGTGCTAGAAGGAGAAATCAGACAAGGAAAAAAAAAACACATTTAAATCAGAAAGGAAGTAAAATTGTCTCTGTTTGTAAATGACATAATCTTATATGTAGAATTCTTCCCACAAAGATTTTGTTTAAAAAATCTGTTAGAACTAGTGAATGAAATAACTAAAGTTACGAGATACAAAATCAGTATTCAAAAATAGTAGGATTGCTATACATGAATAATAACCTAGCTAAAAAAGAAATCAAGAAAATTGTGCATTTATAACAGCATCAAAACATTTAAATGCTTGGGAATAAATTTAACCAAGGAAGTGAAAGATTTCTATACTGAAAACTATGAGACATCAACAAAAGAAATTCAAAAAAATACAAGTAAATGGGAAGATATCTTATATTTGTGGATAGAAATAATTAATACTATTAAAATGTCCATTCTACTCAAAACAATATGCAGAGTTAATACACTGAATTTGTTGATCACTTTGGGTAGTGTGGGTATTTAATTCCAATGGTGTACTTCACAGAAATATAAGAACAATCCTAAGTTTATGTGGAACCATAAAAAGCCCAAATAGTGAAGGCAATACTGACAAAGGAAAACAAAGTTGGAGGCAATAGATTTTCTAATTTGTTAAAAAATACAAAGTTATAGTAATCAAAACAATATGGTCCTTGTATACAAACAGAAATATAGACTAATGGAATATGTTAGAAAGCACAGAAATGAATCCAAACATATATGGTCTACTACTTTTCAGCAGAATCACTAAGAGGACACAATGCAGCAAGTAGAGCCTCCTCAATAATTATCTTATACCCTAGACAAAAGTCAACTCAAAAGGGATAGGAGACCTACATGTAAGACCTGAAATCATAAAACTCCTAGAAAAAAACACAGGAGAAAAACTCCTTGACATTGGCCTTGACAACAATTTTTTGAATATCACACCAAAAGCTCAGACTACAAAGACAAAATAAAAAATAAATAAATGGGACTACATGAAACTCAAAAGCAAAGCAAACAATTAACAAAATGGAAAGGCAACCCACAGACTGGGAAAAGGTATTTTCAAATCACATAACATATTATTATGTGTTAATAGTCAAAATTTGTAAGGAACTCCTAACAGCTCAATAAAAGACAAATGACCCAATTAAAAAATGTACAAAGAGCCTGAACAAACATTTTTCTAAATAAGGCTTAAAAATGGCCAACAGCTTTTTGAAAAGATGATAAACATTGTAATTACATGGGAAATGCACATTAAAACCACTATGAGATATCACCCTACACCTGTTAAGATGATCATTATCAAAAAGACAAGATTGATGTAACCATTACAGAAAATAGTGTGAAGGTTCATAAAAAAATTAAAAATAGAACTACCATATAATTCAGTAATCCCTTTTCTGGGTATATACCCAAAGGAAATAAAATCACCACCTAGTGAAGATATCTGCACCTCCCAGTTTACTGCAATATTATACAGAATTATCCGAGGTAGGAAATCAATCTAAGTGTCTGTTTAAGGATGAATAGGTAAGAAAAATGTGACACACACACACACAGACACACACAAGCACACAGACACACAATGGAATATTATTCAATCTTAAAAAAGAAGACCCTGCCATTTGTCACAACATGGATGGACCTGGAGGACATTATGCTAACTGAAATAAGCCAGACACAGAAAGACAAATATTGCATTATCTCACTTATATGTGAAATTTTTTTTATCAGGTCGAATATACAGACATAGAGAATAAAATAGTTGTTACTGTGGGCAGCAGGGAGTTTGGGGTGGGGAGGAAATGGGAAGATGCTGGTCAAAGCTATAAAGTAACTGGTACATAGAATGAACAAGTCTAAAGATCTAAATGAGGACTATAATTAAATTGTATTGTATTAGGGATTTTTGTTAACTAAGTTAATTTTAGCTGCTTTTGTCACACAAAAAAAGTATGTGAGATGACCAATATGTTAATTTGCTTCACTGTAATTACCATTTTACCATCTATATATATCCTATAAGATCATGCTGTAGACCTCAAGTATACACAATAAGCTTTAATTTTTTTAATGATGATAAGAACAATTGCCTTATTGTTTAGTTAAGACTAAATGGGTACATACAAAAAATAAACCAATTGTGAGTTTAGAAAAATTATGGCATCATATTCCTGTGGGTATAAGGAGTTGGACGAATTTCCTTGCTTACTTCACTTCTTCATTCCTTCTTTCTTTATTAAGAGTTATTATCTTCTATAATTTTTCTGATAGAGTAAGATTGTTTTATTGTTTCAATTGACCCAAGATGCCTGCTCTTCAAATATTACTTATATTTCTCAATTTTATTCTATATTTTAAAAATACACTTTTTATTTTGGAATACTTTTAGATTTACAGAAAAGTTGCAATGATTGTGAAGAGAATTTCCCCATCCCCGTAACACAATTTTCCCTATAGGTAATGTCTTGTTTAATCACAGCACATTTCTCAAAACGAGGAAACTCGCATTGGTATATAACTATTAATTAAGCTAGAGTCTATTTGGAGTTCACCAGTTTTCCACTAGCGTCATTTTTCTTTTCTAGTCTGTCACATCACATCTGGTTATATTTCTACTTTTAAAGAAAAATATCTTCAGAAAATATAAATCTTCAGAAAAACAAATACAAACTCTGATGTCAATTCGTTTATAACACAATGATTTTCATAAATTAGGCAATTGAAATGACAAGAAATTAGAAAGCTTTGTTTTATAAATCCCATTAATACAACTGTATACTATGTGTGTAATGTCTCAATCACCTTTTATATTTATAAAATATTAGATAAAATAAGCAGAGCAAGCCCAGAACATGTTTGTCTGTTCAACCAGGATTTTGTAAGGTAACCTTCAGAAGAGATATGGTGTGCATTATAAATGCTATTTATTATGTGGAATCATTTAAGTGTTTGAATTTCACCTTAATCGATTGGGATAAATGCTATTTTTTACTTTTAATTAATCTAACTACACAATTACTTAAAATAATATGTACATTCTCATATAAAATTACAATTTGGCTTTAATTTCATTTTTGTTACTTAATATTGGTGGACATTGGTAAAGTTACTGAACTTCTTCTTGCTCAAATTTGCTCATATAAAAATAAGGAGATTGATATAAATAGTCTCTAAGGTTCAATTAATTCTAGAAATCCCCTGGCTAGGTAAAGCCTACGGTCCAGTGGGGTTAAATGATTCATTTACATAACCCAGTTAGTAAGTGGCTGACTCTGAGACAAAATATGGACTTAGGACTGCAAGGCCAGTGTGCTTTCTATCCCATGGAGTCCTCCTTTGTGAAATATTCTAGGAATAGAAAACACATGTAGCTCATTCAAGGGGGAGAAACACATTTATTTGAAAAATCAATATGAACTCTGTATTGCTCGCTCTATAGCAGCAATTTTCCTTCATTTTCTCCAAGTTTTGAATGATTCTAATGGTTTATTGTGATCTTCCTTCCTTCTTTCCTTCCTTCCTCCGCCCTCCCTCCCTTCCTTTCCCTTTCTTTCCTTCTCTTTCTTTTTCTTTCTTTCTTTCTTTTTTCTCTCTCTCTCTCTCCCTCTCTCTCTCTCTCCCCCCCCCCCACCCTGCCTTTCTCTCTTTCTTTCCCAAGGGAGGGAGGTTCGCTATTGTTGCCCAGGCTGGAGTGCAATGGCACGGTCTTGGCTTACTGCAACCTCCGCCTCCCAGGTTCAAGTGATTCTCCTGCCTCAGCCCCTGAAGTACCTGGGATTACAGGCATGCACCACCATGCACAGCTAAATTTGTATTTTTAGTAGAGACAGGGTTTCTCCATGTTGGTCAGGCTGGTCTCAAACTCCTGACTTCAGGTGATCTGCCTGCCTTGGCCTCCCAAAGTGCTGAGATTACAGGTGTGAGTTTCTGCTTCCAGACTGATAATGTTATTTCTACACTTGATCTTAGCCAAAGGGCCAAGAAGCCATGATAATGTTACATCTATGACTTCCTTTATTCTGAAAAAGGCCATTCGTGGGCTACAAGAAGACATCATATGACTACCTTTTTGGAAGGGGAAATCGAATACTGGAGACAGTTAAATGTGTTGGCACCATCACCCAAGAGACCACCGCATCGCCACGGATGAGACGGCAACTCTCTAAGTTTACACATGTGTCATTGCTAAGGTCTCTCTCCTGAGAATAGTTGTCTGGTCTCAGCACTCTAGTTGCAAAGCGTTACCTGGTTAACTGCTTCTTCTTATATTTTCCCTGAAAGTAACATATGCAATAGCAAGGCACTCCTATTACTGACAAAACAAGGAACTAGCTGTGTTTTCAAATACCCATGGTCTTGACTCTCATTTTTCACAAAAGCAAATGAAGATCTAAATTCTGAGGTCTGTGGGGGATGCACTTGGGCTTCATTAGGGCTGATGTACAGAGGCGTACATGCAATCTGTCTTTCTTATAAAGAGGTGCAGTCCATCACAGGGCAGTGGCACTAATGAGCCTTCCAAACAATCAGGATCATACTTTTTAATAAGGATTGGAAAATGAGACCTGCAGTTTATTGCCTGTCAGAGAGGAAAAGGAATGTGAAAGATATACAAAGTCTTGCCTCATGTAAATTGGTACTTGCCTTTCTAAATGACATTTTTGCTAGCAAAGTATACAAAGATGCCTTAACAGGTACTGCAGAGAGCTGTATGGTCTGCTGGTTTGTATCAAGTAATCACAAAAAATCTGATCTTGGGGTGGGATAAAGTGGGGTCGGGAGAAAGTGAAAACTGCTGTTGTACTGTTTTGTCTTTTTGCAGACTCCTTTATTGCCATAAGAAACTATAATTTTGACTGCAAGACTGCTGCCAACATTTCAGGTATTTTGTAGGATCTGCCCACTATTTACTGGAGTGAACCAGAGCCTACTAAACCTGATAATTAATTGTTTATCAATAGAACGGAGCTTGATAAATACAGAGGTAAGGGGACACCCAGAAGCTAAGGGGTCATTTTTCCAGATGAAAAATAACTGATCAGAGGGAACCACATTGCCAGTACCCAGTTTTATCCTCATTATGAAGACAAGTTTTGATCTTAGCTTAAAAAATGCTTTGGGCAAACTGTGCCAGAGAAATGTGATTTGGATGCCTAACATCTCATACAGCGGGTTTGACTTGTCCAATCTGACAAAGGGAGAAGAATATTAAAAGAAGCAAACACAGAGTCAATTCCTTTAGAGATCAGGAGCTAACATTATGTCCATTTACTGATAATCAAAATAGTTTTAGCACCACAAAAAGTCCCTGAATATTTCAGGGTAACTCTAACCAGTCCCAATTACTGATATAAGTTACACTTTAAGATTAGTTCCAGGGTTAGGAGTAAAAAGCTGATATGTTTTTCGCATCTATGCTGGGAAACATGAAAGGAAAAAAATGCTGTATTTTCAATAGCCTAAACATAAAATACATTTTTACAATGAAATACTAAGCTAATCATCTCTTGTTTCTTTTAATCTGAGCATGATTTAAAAGGAGGATAATGTGATTATATTTTTGTAAAGGAGGGAGTTAGATTTCTCAATAGTCTTATGCTCAACTTGATTGCTCTATTGATAAGAAAGGAGGACTTTCAAATGTATATTTTATGAGTAATGCATTTATTTAGCACAGACTGTACATAATACATTAGGTTTTATGTGAATTGCATTGGATTTATCTTTCTTTTAGCACATACTAAAATATTTAAAATACTGCCTCCATTATAACCCCTTTGTAGCTGGGGTGTTATTCCATGGTTTTAGTGCTTTAGAATCTTTGATCAACTTTTAAGATGCTGTGAAAGGGAAAAAAAGATCACTATGGCATGCACAATCAATAATCGATGTTTCTAGTCTCCTTTTTCTCTTTTTTTTTTTTTTCCCCTTGAACAATGCTTCTTTCTCTCTTGTAATCTTCTAGTCATTCAAGTTCGCTGACGGATAGTAAAATGATAAGAAATTAACAGTAGAGGAAATAAACAGACCTAAAAATGGCTTGTAGAGGTAGAGTCAAATGTCTGTTAGACCAAGTAGTATCAAGTTTGATAGGGTGTCCTGTTCTCTGACAAAGTAAAGCAACCTCCTGATTGTTCTTTGTTGAGTACTAACAAACTCCTACCGGCAGCTGGAGTTGACTTCCACAGGCAACCTTAAAAAGGGGAGCAGTGTGGAAATTAAACACCAGCCACCTGTTTTTCTGTAATCATTGCCTGCATATTAGCTAATATATTAGCTCTAATTTTGTTTTAAATTTATTCTTAAGGATAAACCCTTAGGAGATTTTTCAGAGTTTTATAAACTTCTAATTAAAATTTCCTATATATTTTCAAATCTGGCACTGCATTTATCAGTTTTAGCATTAACGTGACCACACGTCTTTTTATCTGCAGCCTGAATTATCTATATCCTTTAATGCTAAAGTAATCTAAATGGAATAATATGATTCATCCTTCCAATAAAAATTCTCAACTGTTTGGAGGTTTATCACGGTATAGAGAAGAGTATTACAGCCTTCATTTAGATTACGTTTGCATAACTAGAATGCGCAAAGCTTCCCTGAATTTTTTTCCTGACTTTTCTATTTACGAGAAGTATATTGCATATGAAGAAGTTTAAAACAATTTGAAACAATCCAAATAACACTATAAATTTGGGTCAAGACTTCCAGCATCATCTATTTGGTGAATTAAGTGATATTGACGTCGTCTTAGAATTAACACTTTTCTGACTGATCTGACCCGAAAGCTCAGAAAAACATAAAATATCATATACCCCAATATGATGTCTGTCATATGCAATGTAATGTCAAGAAAGAGATGTCTAGAAAACACTGGTTCTCATTGCCAGACTCTTGAATAATTTCATTCACCTACCTCTCTTCTCTGCTCTTCCTTATTGCAGATTTTGAATAAGGCTGATGTAAGGTTGGTCGAGAGAAGGGACTAGTAGACCCAAAGTCAGGCTAGTCAGTTTATTCACTTAAGCTTTTAAGTGAATAAACTGAGAGGAGGCAGCACTGAGCTTACAGGCTAGGAGGTTTTTATGGGGGTTGATATTGGGAGCTGGCAAGCTATACATTCTGAGAAAAACCACATCCCGTAGTTGTTTTTGACAAATTTTAACAGCCTTACAATATTCTAGCTAGGGCTACATAATAGTCAGAGGGAAATGGGGAGAGGGAAATAGGTCTAATGCAGCAACAGCAATACGGGCGTGGGAGAAAGAGAGGGGAACTGGACTCTTTACCTAACAGTTGACATTGTGTCTTCCTGTGCACAGATTTGATTGCCAGCGGAGACATGTCACTATGTCTCCATGAAAGAAAAGATGCTAGCTGTTTCCATTACCATTTCCATATCAATGACTTTTATCTGGATTCTTCTAATAATTGTCAATGTGATAGAATAGCAGACTGTTTATAGGTCTGCCTATATTGAGCACATTTCAAATGTTTTAAATTCCACGGGGGCCCAAACTGCCTGTTCTACTTACCGTTATACCGCCTTGGAGGCATAGTTACTGGCACGTGTATACACTGAAGAAGTGTTTATAGAAATGTATGAATGAATGAATGATGTAGCTGTTCTTTGCCATATTTGCTCAATCAGGGTAATTGTATGGAGTAGACATCTCTGCTTCAGTTGGTATGACAGCACCACAAACCTAAAGGTTAGTGATTTAAAACATCATGTATTTTGCTTACATGACAAAAATTGGCATTCTGGGCAGGGCTCTGTGAGGATATTTAATTTCCTTTTCAGTCATCATGGCTGAAAGAGCTCACAGTTGAGTGCAAGAATCTTCTGAAAACTTCTGACTTACCTGTCTACAGGTTTGACTCAAATGGCTGAGAGCTAGAACAACCGGGGATCCTTGGGCATCTCTATTTCAAAGGGTCTCGGCTGCAGCAAAACTTCATTATAGCCTGACTTCTTACAGAGCGGGTGAGAGCTTCCAAGATGTGCATTTCAACAAAAAGATGGAAGCTGAATTGTCTTTTGTAGCTTTGCCTTGACAGTTACATCATTTGAATTCTGTACAATATTACACAACATTATTTAAGGTCTGCACAGCATTTAAATGCCATACTGTTGAAGGAGGCAGTTACAAAAGTTCATGCAAGATAAAGCAGAAGACACAGAGATCCCACTTCTCCGTGGAGGAGCATGACATTACATGGTAAGCAGGGCCACATATGAAAGAATCATCTTTGGAAAAATACAATCTGTTATAATTCTCAACCTCATATTATTATTTTACTGGGAGATCATACGAGGATTCTAAGTCAGAATTCCACAGATTCCTCCTTTTATTTTAGAAATGGAAAAGCAGTAAAAGCTTAAGTTAATAATAATTTTATTTTCACAAGACCATTTTGGACACTGGCCAATGTGAATTTCTCATTTTGTGTTTGTAGGGAGATGCAAGATTATTTATATTTTATTAAAACCTTCAAATTTTAATTTTTGATAAATTTTAGCTTTTAGAAGAATGGAGAAAATGGAATAAAAGCATTCATATTCTATGCTATTATTATCTAAAGAAAATTATATAAGCACATAAAATATAATAAATATCTGAAGAAGTGACAGTTTGATGACAAACTTTGAGACCATTTTCTGCTATATTATTAGCCAAGCTCTCATCCGATTCTTAAAAATATGTCATAGGCCTGTGATAGTATGTATTGTTATACCCTTGGGCTTTAATGCAGGTCAAATTGTACCTGCAGATAGGGCCTCTTGTCAGAAAAAGAAATCTTCACTACAGTTGTAGGATATAGAATAACATTTGAGGCTGAGGTGTGAGGATCACTTGAGCCCAGCAGTTTGAGACCAACCTGGGCAACATAGAGAGATGCCTCATCTCCACAAAAAATAAAAAATTATCCAGGTATGATGGTGTATGCCTGTGGTTCCAGCTACTTGAGAGGCTGACGTGGGAGGATCACTTGATCAGGGAGATCAAGGATACAGTGAGTCATTATCAAACTGCTGCACTCCAGCCTGGATGACAGAGTAAGACCCTGTCTCAAAAGTAGATAAATGAATCAAATGATTTAAAAAAGAGAAATGTTTGTTGAATTTATATGCTAGTTATATAAATTAGTGTGTCAGCTTGTAATGGAAAAGTCTACTGATGCTGATTGCAGTAAATTCAGAAATAATTTTTTAAGGGCTACCTATCTATAGACTGTTAGTTTTTGCAATTTTAGAATATTTATGTTTCATTGAATTTCCACATTTTAAATAAAATAATTAAATGTTCTTTCATTTGAATTTTAAGAAATAATATCGGAAGTACAAGAATACTTGCATGATGGCAGAGAGTTTGGCTTATTTAGGCCTCTACTGAACTTCAAACTCTGCAACCCAGGCAAATTACTTAACTTTTTATGCACTTGGTTTTTTAGACAGAGTAACTGAATGGGTGAATGAATAACAAAAGAAGAGTTAATGAGCAGTGTATTAGTACATTTTGCATTGCTATAAAAGAATACCTGACTCTGGGTAATTTATAAAAGAGGTTTACTTGGCTCATGGCTCGGCAGGTTTTACAAGAGGCATGGAGCCAGCATCTGCTTCAGGCAAGGGCCTCAGGACGCTTTCAATAATGGCAGAAGGAGGAGCAGGCATGTCACATGGAGAGTGAAGGAGCAAGAGGGGGGAGGAGGTGTCAAGCTCTTTAAACAAACAGCTCTCCCATGAGCTAATACAGTAGATAACTCACTGATTACCATAGAGAGCCCCAACCATTCATGACGGATCGGCCGCCATGACCTAAACACCTCTGACTAGGCCCCATCTTCAACATTCAGGATCACATTTCAACATGAGATTTAGAGGGGGCAAACATCCAAACTATATCAAACAGGCCAGGGAGATCCCAGATCTAATCCATAAAAGACTATCGAACATGGCTAGGGTAATAGAATATTAGTAGAAATTTTAAAAAAATGTGTTTTATTTTATTTTTCAGGGAAAAATTGAATGTAGATGAAAGAAATGTACTCTGATAACCTCCTTTGGGTGGGTCATGAAATCCAACCAGACTTTGAAACAGACTTGTTTCCTAAGATGGCAGGGTTTTGATTTCATACAGTGAAGGTGATGAGAAGGGACCAAAGTATTCCATTTTGAAGCACTTAATGGAAGAGAAGATAAGCTCTCTACCAAGTAAATTTCATTATTTACTTTTCTTTCAGTGATACTCAGTTTCCCCTGTCTCCCTCCCTACATCTTCCCTCCCTATTCCCTTTCTGCTAACATTTATTGGTCATTTACTTTGTAAAGACATAGGGAGATGAGATTTCTCCCTGTGTTGCCCAGGTTGATCTCAAACTGCTGGCCTCAAGTGATCCTCACACCTCAGCCTCCCAAAGTGCTGGGATTACAGACATGAGCCACCAAACATTTCTTTTAAATATGGTTTGACAAATGTTATTCTATATCCTACAACTGTGGTGAAGATTTCTTTTTCTGACAAGAGGCACTATCCGTAGAGTACAAGGCATTGTTATCAGAACTTTCCATATAGTAACCCATTTATAAATAAATGTTGGACACTTAGTTAATGAATATTTAATAGCCTGCATAGCCACTGTGCTGGAGCAGTCACATCTGTTACATTATTTAGCAAGAGACTTTTACTTTTGTTCTGCTTCTGGTCTGGACTCAGACTTACTAAGAACTTGTGCTGAATACACGGGAACTTCTCTTAGAGCTCAGCTTCTTCATTTCTTCAGGTTTTCCTTGATGACTCATATTTTAGGCCCTTAACAGGTTAAATTTCCAACCAAAACACACAGACACATTCACATACCAATAGAGGAACAGTAACAGATACCGTTACCATCACCAATACAAGAAGGAAGTTAGTTTCTTTGCCATCTAAGGCATTATGTAAGGTGAGATATGATAAATATCCTGGCATCATGGCCAGAACCTTAACAAAAGATGAGACAAGAGAAACGTCAAGATCAAAGACAAAACTAGATTGAAAAATGAGCTATTAATTTGTGCTGAGAGGTTAGGAAAGGAGTGGCAGAGGTCAGGAAGCAGAGATAATGGAAATAAATGATTACTGTAATATCAATGAATATTTGTTAAGGAAATACAATAAAAATTTCAAAACTACCCAGACTTTGGACAA
This sequence comes from Saimiri boliviensis, assembly GCF_048565385.1. Lineage (NCBI taxonomy): Eukaryota > Metazoa > Chordata > Mammalia > Primates > Cebidae > Saimiri > Saimiri boliviensis. The sequence goes on from NC_133459.1 coordinate 76,490,820, forward strand.
ATTAGTTTTAGACATATCATGCAAGTATAAAGTTTAAAAAAAAATGATGTTCTTCATGTTTTTCAAGTGAAAAGTATGTCTCTTGTTGAGAGAGGAGCCTCATCTCATTTTTTTAAATATTCCTAGCACTTAACATGTTCTTGGAATGTAGTGGAAGGTCAAGAAATATTTGGAAAGGAATAAATGATGAAACTCATTTGCACAGCATTAGGAATACATAGAATAAAATTAAAAATCAGGAAGAATTAAAATTTAAATTAGTGTTTATTAATATATTACTCTATTTCTCAGTAGTTTGTATGTAGGAGTAAAACATAGAGTATTTTCTGATTATTTTTTATATTCATGTTCCCCTTTATTTATTTATTTATTTATTTATTCCAAACTCCCTATTTTAGCATTTACCATTATCTCTGCCTAGAATAGTAATTGTTAATGGTGGGTTCACATCAAAATGACAATATTTAAATTTTATGGGGTTGATACAGTTCTCTGTATTTTAAAAAGAATTATGGATCATTCTCATAATTACTCCTTGTTTAAAACCACTGGGCTAAGACATCTTTTTCCAGTTCAAACATATAGCTGAGTCCTACTTGCTTTTTTTCTTTCTCTTTTTTGAGATTTAACAGATGGCTAATATTCAGTGTAATCAAAAATGTTAGTTTTTTTTTTATATTTATGAACAAACAGATAGACAATAGCATTAACAGTAGACTTTTTCAGGAAGCCTCAGGTGCATTAAAATTTTCAATGAATGCTATCTGGTATTATAATTCAGGTAGACAGAGGCAGATACCATCCTTTTATTGCACATTAACTCCAGCATATTAATATGAAGCTTACGTGTCTTAAGGAAAAAAAAACTGAGTTTTACAGCATTAAATATAGCATTATACAGCATTAATATATTACAACACACTTGAAAGTAAACTATGATATTTTGATATTGAATTTTCATTTTCAAGAGAAAATTATTTAAAAATGCAGAAGTCTATAATATTCTAAGAGATCTTACTGCCTTACAAATTGTAGTCATATGTAGCTTAATTAACTAGTTTTAAGTTCCTTTTTTGTAGAAGACAATAAAGACAATTCATCTTCATATTCAGAACCACTTATCAATATCAGCAGAACACCCAAATTAAATGGCAATTCAATGAGAAAAAAAATTTTATTTTCTGGAACAGGAGAAGTAGTTGAGTGTATAGTAATATTTCCAATGAACTAAATAGCCGTCATTATATTTTTGTCATCTAGAAACATTTTATAAATGCCTCTGAAGTTGAGGGTCTCATTTTATAGTCAGAACTCTGAATATAATCAATATGCTTGATAAATGCTCTCTACAGTTGTCAAGAAATGGTCCAGTTAAAGGCCAATGGTATATAGCAGGCATTAATCCTTATGATCATTCATTCCAAAAAAGAAATAATAAATAAAGGGTTTTAGTTAACTAATAGAAAGCAATCTCTAGCTTTCAAATGGTACAATAGGGTTGATTTGCATTTCTAATATTACATGTTATTGTTCCTATTGTGAATTTTGAAACTGTGTTAATAGATGTAAGTTTATGGTCATGCACATCTTTTAAAACTGTCATTAACTAGCTTAATGTTTATGATGGATCAGTAAATAGGTACACTAGGTCTTCTGGTTTAAACCTAGTTGGTGTTCATATATTGTTCCTTTTATTTGTATTTTAATCTTTCATAAATGCATAGCTTCCTAAAATTGACAAATTCCAATGATAAAATATAAGAAAGCTGTGGATCTATCTTTCAAGGAACTGAAAGATTAGGAGGTTGATAAGAGAATTTAAACAATAATTACAAAAGAATCCAATGGAAATATTTAAGAATACTGCCATATGCTTTGCATGGTCTCAGGAGCCAGATGAAGGACATTTTGAGCAAGGGGCAGAGAAGATTTGCATAGAGACACGCCACAGACAAAAGTGGATGTGTGTAGACACCTGCAGACCAGACCATTTGAACAATATGAAATAACAAGGTTGCCATGGTGAATTGTTAACTTTCTAGTCAAATCAACATATTTTCTTTAAAAATAAGGATAGATCGTAGGTAGAGTATCAGTTGATCTGAGCTTTGATAGTTTTGTACTAAAGGTCAGCTGTTCTCCCATCCACTGGCTCTTGAGTACAATGTGAGTCATTGTGGAAGTGAACACCTCTTGCATCTTCTTAAAGAACCAACTCATTTGTAAACATTAATTTTCAACCGAGAATTCAACTTTTGCAGGAGAGGTCAGTTGCTAGTGAATTTAAATGCATCACAACAAATTAAATGATTTTAAATGCTCATTCTTTCCAAACTCTTTCCTTTGCCAAGTCAACTAATGGGAATGATAATGGGTTGGGTATGTGGGCAGAAAGCAATCTATGATGCCCTTTCCTTACTTAGCATCCATGCAGACTCCTGGCTTTGCTATTTTCAAATAAACACTTTTTACTGAAATTACTTTTGGAAAGTCAGTTTTCTTCCTCTTTTGTTATGCACAGCAATTCAGCTTTATTCAGCTCCTGAGATTAAATTTAGCTGCTCAGACCTTCACATAGTGGTCCATGAAACATATAATTCCACTGGTAACCTGGACCCACTCTCCTAAGAGGCAGTTTGATCATCACTTTTATTATATGATCATGTCTTTAGTGGCACACTACAAAATCATATTTATTTAAATACACACATTTAAAAAATTTAAATGCTTATTAATTTCCTTTAAAAATTTTATGCTCTTCTTAAGAAGAATTTTAGTGAATGACATTTTGTCCATCTTATTGCTTACTGCATACATCTCAAGGACCTACCTGTGTCTTCTCTTACTATACTTACATAGGTCTAATGGTCTCCCAAGTTAGGAACTGTTAATATGAACAAATAAACACTTCTGTTTCCAAAGGTTCTTGCAATCAATGCAATTAATTAAGTTACTAGCTTAAGTCAGATATTTCTGTGTGGCCAGTGTGTGTCAAGTCTAACATCCTCACCAAGAAAATAGATGCATAGTTCTCTTTACAAAATCTGTGTTACATGTATGTGTATATGATGTGGGTATGCATGCTAATAGAATATATTTAAATAATGAAATTGAAGTAAAAGTATGAGGCCTGGGATATGATGTCATACAGTATTAAGAACTTAGAGAAGAATCCAGTGGGAAGAGATATGGGCAGCAAACTAAATTACTCAGAGAAACTTCTCTCATGTTCCCTGTCATATTCCAGATTACAAGCTCCTTGAAGGTGTTTAGCTTGTTTGACACCAAATTCTCCGCATTCCTAGTAAATCAAGTCAGTGTCTAGTACATAGTAGCTACTTAATATTTATTTACTGAGTGAAGGAAATATGGTTGAGATGGGAGAGGCAGGTAATTAAAAAATGCCAGACTCTTGGAAGTAAAAGAGAGATGGGACAGGCTAGGCAACAAATGCTTTAAGTGGAGGTGGGATGGGAAAATGGTAGAATGGAGGTGGAGCCAGAAGTACCATCTGTGGGCAGGGAGAAATTTTTCTTATGCATCGGGATGCTGCTGGGATGATGCCTTCTTCAATAATTGGTTAGAAGGAATCACTCATTTGAGACAAAATTCTCAAGGAAGGGGATTATAAAATTAGATCGGATTTGCTAAAAGAAAATATGAGTGCTGTTTTTGAAAATAAGTAACAGTGTCTTATCTCTTGGCAAGGAGTTTTAACTTGATGTACTGTTACAAAATTGAACTCCTTGTGTTTTTAGATGAAGATACTCCACAAGTTTCATATCTGTAAATTAATCATGAATGTCTTGAAACCAAGAAAAGTAGTTTGTCACTTGCAGTCTAAAATGAAGAATGTAATTGGTTAAGAGGAAACTTACCAATTGAGAAGATAACCTACATACCATAAAACAACGGAAAATTATCTGAAGGCAACTATATAAGCAAGGCACAATATTATGGCAGAATCAAAGAGTTCAGGGAATTTAACACAAGGGAATAATTTTGGTATTCAAAATGTCTCATGAGGAAAGAATACTTAGGCTCAAAGTAAGGTACACAAAGCATTCCACTTTCTTTGAATTAATGCATTACCCTTTACAAAGGGTAAACTATGACACTGTTGAATCTAATCGAAATTTTGTTTCATGAAAACTGTATGACCAGTTAACTGTATTCAGAAGTCAAGGGCTGGATTTATCCCTGTGCTTATACAAAGAAGAAATTGATGCCCAGGGCATGCTCACTTAAGAAGCTGGTTAAAATAAATAATTGCTGAGAATAGTGCTATCGATGTCTCCTTGACACTGAGAATCATTATCTTTGGTAATTTTATCTACCCAACATACAATGAGAATATGCTGAGAAGCAAGTGAGAAAGTGACTTGTGGATATGTAAATGAAGAGAACATTTGATATTTAAGTTCATATTTATTCATATTTTGCCTTCACAAAAAAATGGGGGCAGGGTTAAAAAATGCATACTATAAAATAATGGAAAATTGAATTGAGAATAAAAACTCAGAACCAAGGAGTTATAAGTAAGAATAAATTGATGGGACTGCAACAAAATTTGTGCAATCAGTTAAGACTGAAAAATTACTTTGATGTAGTCTTAAATTTACATTCAGACTTCATGGGATCTATGGAGATTATTTCTTATCTTTTATAAGAAACCACCAAACTCACCAAATACTCAAGGGAACAAAATCTTTTCCTAGAACAGAATTCTAAAAGAAATTTTTCATATCAGATTTTGTTTGGAAGGCATTTTGGGATGCTGTATGTTCTACCTTTAATAGCATTCCTATGTAGTGACAGATTCTTTATGGCTATTTCCTATAATTACTTCCTATAAAAGCTGACACAATGCTAAAATGAAATTCAATGAAGGCAATTCTACCAGAGGCCATAAAAACATGATGTGAGAGTACAAGCAAAGGACAGTCCCTAGATCAGTAGTCTTGAACCTAAAATAATTTTGAAATAAAAATACCTCTTTGCTTACCTTTAGATGGAATTTTAATTGATTTTCCCATCATAATTTTGAATTGTTACAAACATTGTAATTTCTGGCATACAGTGTCTTAAATTATCCTTTTATGTGTATTCAGTGGAATATACCATTTATGTCACAGTTTTCCAGGGAAACAGAACCAATAGGAGATTATATATTTATAATGTATTGTATTTATATATGATAAATATAATTATATTACAAATATTTATAACTACATATTATTTATATATAGTTTATATATTTATTATATATTATATGTACATTAAATTTATATATATTTGTGTATAGTTTATATATTTATTATATTTACTATTATATATAAACGATTATATTTATATATAGCTTATATATTTAATAATATATAATAACTATATATTATTTATATATGCTTATATATGTGTATATATTCTTTATACATGCATATATATGTATATATGTATATATATGTGTATATATGTATATATAAGCATGTATAAATAATATATAGTTATATATATTATTAAATATATAAACTATATAAATATATATAAATTTAATGTACATGTAATAGATAATAAATATACATATATAAGCATGTATAAATAAAAGAAGATTTACTATGGGAGTTGGTTCCTGTGATTATGTAGGCCAAGAACTTCCACAATGTGCTGTCTGAAGACTGGAGAACCAGGAAAGCTGATGGTGTAATTCAGTCTGAGTTGAAGCCCTGAGAACCAGGAGAGTGGATGGTGTAAATACCATTTTGCTATGGTTTGAATGTTTGTGTCCTCTCCAAAATTCATATTAAAACTTAATCCCCAATGCAACATTATTAAGAGGTGTGACCTTTGGGAGGTGATTAGGTCACGAAGTCCCCATGTTCATAATGGATTAGTTCTCTTAAAAACGTGCTGGAGGGAACTAGCTGGCCTCTTTTAGCCATCAGCGTTTTGCCGTTTGAGGATACAGCAACAAGGTGGCATCTTGGAAGCAGAGACCTGGCCATCACAAGGCACCAAACCTGCCAGCACCTTGACCTTGGACTTTTCATCCTCTAAAACTGTGAGAAATTTCTATTGTAATTTACTCAGCATCAGGTATTTTGTTATTACAGAACAAAATAGGCTCCATGCCTGGCTAATTTTTGTATTTTTAGTAGAGATGGATTTTTCCCATATTGGTCAGGCTGGTCTGGAGCTCCTGACCTCAGGTGATCCATCCACCTCGGCCTCCCGAAGTGCTGGAATTACAGGCATGAGCCACTGCATTCGGCCAGTATAAGCTCCTTTTTGATTGAAATTTTACATAGAGTGTATTAATCACTGAAATTGTAAGTTTATTTCACTTCTCCCTCAGAAATTAATTTTAATGCAAATTTTATTCCTAAAGTTTTCCAATGATCACTCAAATATGCTCCTCTGCAACAAAATTATACATGAAAATAATTGCATTTTTTTTTAAATTCCTCTAATCAAAAGCTTTAAATGTTGAAACTTTCTGCAAATTGAGATTTTATAATAATTATTAACAGATAATGAATCAAAAGCATATACATAGTGGTTCATATTTTGATGAATTATCATTAAGCATAAAAAGTAAAATACATCTGTTAATGAGGCACATAAGGCCTTTCTCCAATTATTTTAAGATGAGTGATGGATATGCTGTTTTATATAAAATGGGAAAGGACAATTTTGAAAGAGAAGGTAAGAAAGAAAAACTTGGGACAAGATACTCTTGGGTAAATCATTTGACAGAGGAACATTATATGTGGAAATTAAAGATCTGGAAATGATTTTCTTTAAATCTTTCTGTACAAATCACTCCTTGGACAATGTTTGCATATTTCAGTTTGGAAATGTCTAGGTCTCAAACTTACTGGTCATGGCACACGATCAAATGAGACAAAAGATCTTGCAGACCACACATCTTGCCCTGTCCTACTGAGGGGGCGGGTTTCTAAGTTTGTGCATATATGTAGGCACACTAAGAGCTTACTTGAATTTCTTCCTGAACTCTTAAAATAACAATGCTCAGAAAATTTTAATTATATACTTAATTTGGTTTATAAATACCAAATTCAGAAATAACATATTTACTGGGAAGTTTCTTTAATCATACAAAAAAGTGAATCTTTGGAATTGTATGTCTTTCACTATTAAGAATAAAAAAATGGACTTGCATTTTTTAATCAATCTATGGCTCTGCATAGATTGATTCATAGTGAAAAATGATTCTCAGAACAAGCTTTGAAAATTACTAATCTATTATAATCGATGTACTGCATGGTTGTTAATCCTTTGTAAATTATCACTTTATTCCCCTTTTAAACTAAGTTAATAATAAGTTGGCTCAAAAGTCTGCTTTCTTTGTATGTTCCTTTTTCCTGATCCCTCACTAGTACATGAAAGGCATACTAAGGACATACTGAAACAACACAATGACTTAAAAAAGGATTTCCTAAGATCCAGAAACTTGCCAACAGAACTTATTTCCTTAGCGCTCATAAACCATACAAAGCATGAGTTACCACAGACATTATGAGAGAATGTGTTCTCTTCCTGGGTCCACATGGGGCATAGATTCCAGGGCAAGAACTTCGCAATGCCTCTCTCCATCCAGGAGACGTAACAGTCTTTGTGCTAAAGGACCAAAGGTCAGTCATTCCAACAGAAATTTAAAGGAAATCCTTTCACTGGCCAGGGAGCTTGGAGAAGGAGGGAATTCCTCCCAGGTTAAAAGTTCCCTTCTTCCACACCCCTTTGGACTCCATGTTTGGATCCTCTTCTGCAATCTTCGTGGAAGCTGCTTTCTCTCCGGGATTTCCCTGTTTGGGGTCCCCTTCTACTCTCGTGGAAGCTGCTTTTCCTCTCCTGGATTTTCCCCTCTGAGATCCCCTTCCACTCTGATGGAAGCTGCTTTCTCTCTCTTGGATTCCATGCTTGGGTCCCCTTCCACAATCCTTGGGGAAGCTGCTTTTCCTCTCCTGAATTCCATCCTTCTGGATTCTCTCACTCAGTGTCAGAGGAGCTTCTTTCTTGGTTTTCCCCCGTCTGGGAACCCTTCTCACTCAATGTGAGAGCTAGCTGGTTCTCTCTCTCTTTCTACCTAAATAAATCACTTTCTGCACAAACTTTTTGGGTCTGGTATTTATTTTACGAGTGCATGGTGCCCGGTGTGGTCCCCTCTCCCATTCTTGGGTGAGTGAAAGACCAAGAGCCTGGAAAAACCTCCTCTCAGGGGAGCTGTGCCTCCCCTGCACCCCAAAACACGGAAACAATTAGAGATAGGCTTTTAAAATTTTAATTCCAGCTCTTCCATTTATGAATTCTGTGTGACTTTATATAAGTTACTTGTGACTCAATGTTCCTATCTGTAAATTGAGATGAGTTCATATTTATTTAAAGACAAATGCATAGACTAATACATATTAATTGCATGTTAAGTGATACATAAGGGCTTATTAATTTTTAGATACGTGTATGTTCATATAAAACTCTCATAGCATTTTATACTTTACAAACCACTCTCACATTAAGTATATTATTTCATTATTTTATTTTACAGCATAGGAATTTCAAGAAAATACAACTCATTTTCTTGTCTTAAATCAAATAATTATAAACTGACATAGTTTCAAATCCAGATTTTCTAGTTCCATGTTAGGAGGTCTTTTTACCAAATGTGTATCTGAATTCACTTTACTAATGGAGTTGTATTGTTACTTTCAAATTGATTTTGTAACTTAAAGTTTTAACTTACAGAACGCTTTCATGTGGGTAAAGCAGACATCCTTGAACTGGAAACGTCTAGATCTCAAACTTACTGGCCATGGTACACCTATGGAGGTTTTTCACCATCCTTGAAGCTAATTAGAGATTATAATTGACTGAGTTTTCCTGGTTCCTAGTCACATCTAGGTCACTTAAAAAGCCAGTATCCAGAAAAGGAAAGATAATTTCAAACAATACCTGGTAATACTTATGTTTGAGGTAAAAGAGATCTCTTCCACACCTATTTCACTGTCCAGAAATATGATTTTTCAAGTTTCTATATAAAATTTTTGTTTAATAGAAAATAATATACTCAAAAGCTGTATATTCTCTTTTTGCTTCAAGTTTTTTCTAATATAAATTCCATTACAATTTGTCTGGTTGGTAACTATTTTCTCTAATTGTTTGCACTAAATGATTTTGATAGGGACAGGAGGCAGGAAAATTCTGGGCAGAAGAGAGCAGGTCTCCAGTAAAGGCCCCACCCTCAAGACTGAAACAAATATGCCTGTTTTCCCTCTCGAATGTCACCTTTTCCAAAACCACCCATTGCCTGCCCCATCCCTCATCCTGTGCCCATAAAATCCCAAGCCTATGCTGGCAGAAAGAGGAGAAGAGGAGACGCAGCTGGACGTCGAAGACTAAGATTGGGCATTGGAGAGAAGCAACTTGATTTCAGAGTGACAGCTTGACAACCGAGCTTTGAAGAGTCATTGGCTGGACTCTGAGGGAAGGTTGCCTTCTCTCTCCATCCCCTTTTCAGATCCCCATCCTACTGAGAGCCCCTTTCATTGACAATAAAATCCTCTACCTTTACCATCACCAATTTGTTCATGCGACCTCATTCCTCCTGGATGCCCAACAATTACTCATTTGCAAGTACAAAAGGCTGTCACACTGATACTCCACTGAACTGTTAACACTTGAGCCATCTGCTGATGCTGAAGCTAAAAGAGCACTGATTGTAACTCTCCTTCTGGGGCTTCAGGGGTCATGGGCACCCCCTATAAATGCTGCCAAGTTTGTTCCTGCCGGTGTCCAAAAGTGCTCACCCTGGTTCCCACACCCAGTCACCTGCATACTCCCTCCCACTAGGGGTTGAGTGTAGCAGGTTTGAGTGAGTGGAGTTCGCCCCTGCCAGTGCCTGTGCACCCCATTTCCTGCACACAAAGGAGTCAGGGAAACAAAATGACTCCTGGTCTAGAAAGATAAGAACATGTCTTAGAATTTTAAAGTTTCTTTTCTTAATTTATGCTATGTTAACTTGGAAATTATCTGTAAATGATCTCTCTACTCTAACTGGCTGGAATTCAAATGTCTCCCAGCCTTGTGTGAGCTTTGGGTTTGCTCAGCTTATAGGACCTGGGTAGTTTTGCCCAGCTTCATGGAGTTCTTACTTCATGCCAAATTTACTGCATAGTTTAGGATTCAGGAACAAACTCAAGGAGACTTACTGTGTTCTTTCTCTTATTAGCTGCCTCTTTTCTAATTCATTGCTCCATAAGTCACTTCAATCCCACTGAACTCTGATCTCTTGCCTACTCAATATTGTGAGCCTGCTCTGCTCTCCTCCTTTTCTGTGCCATGCCTTTAGGCAAAAAAATTGGGTAATAATAAGGCTGATCTTGTTTGTTTTCCTTCTTTTAGGGATCTAAGTGCATAAGAGGACTTTGATCCCTTAGATCAAAGTCTTGTGTTGCCCGTTGTCTCATGTTTGAAAATAACTGTTTCATATGTTTCTGGTAGGTGGCAAGTGTGGTACTTCTTACTCCACTGTGGTGTCTGTCAAAACAAATAATAAAACTTTGGTTTGTACTTTGTCTGTCTTTGTTGTTGTTGTTGTTTTTAAAAGTTTGTTTTACTAACAATTTGTTTTTATTGTACTTTAAAAATGTATCAGTCTGTGAGAGAATGGAAATAAAAAACTGCTTTTAAACACAATGGTTTAAACATTAATGTGCATACAGGTCACCTGAGAGATCTGTTAAAATTCAGATTCTGATTTAGAAGGGGGCTGGCATCCAAGAGTCTAACAATCTTCCTGATGATGTCAATGCTGCCAGTACAAGGACTACATTTCATGTAGCAATGCTCTATGCAGCAGGAAAACCAAGATTTGAATTCAGACCCATAATAAGCATTGATAACTTGTAGTTCATGTCATTGAAGCAGTCAAACTTAGGAAGAAACATTAATACAGCCCAGACAAGGGAAGAGACACTTATTTCCGTTTTTTTTTTTCCTTCTCTCTAAACCTCCTTGGAGGAGTTGGTCTTAAAAGTGGGGTGCGGGGCTGGAAAGAGATGATTCAGATGAAGAGCATGTCTTACCTTTACTTGACTGCCCAAAAGTCAGGTTCCCAGCTCAAGGCTGTACTGTGGCAATATTTGCTGGCAGCATATGAAACCCTCATGGAGTTTGACTCTATTAAATGTTTAAATACTGAAAGTGATAGACTTGTCCACAATAAGATCAAAGGACAGGAAGATTATACAGAATATAACTAAAAGCAGTGATTAGAAAAAACTTTCATATTTATGCTTCTCAATCTTAAAACTATTCAAAAATGTAGTCATGTCAATACAACCCTTGCCTTGAGAAAAATTTTCAACTGTGTTTCAAAGTTTGTGTAAAAATGAAGTAAATTATAAAATTATTTTTAAATGTTACCAAAAAGCTGTGTTTACAGTGCAACTCGAAATTTAAAACATCCTCTTTAGAATAAAACACACACGTGCACACAAACACACATTTTATAATGGAGTCAAGTTAGCATTTTTATGATTGGCATCTCTTATTTGCTCAAGGTCAGTCAATTTATTTATAATGTGTTTTACTTTTTTAATACAAACTTGTTCAGCTTGCAAGTTATTGGGAGATGTGGTGAAATCTAGGTAATAGAAAACATAAAATGTAAGGTTGATTAACTCTAAAGAGAAAAGTCATTTTGTGACACTGTGCAGGCAATAGGATTGGATAATTTTGTAGATGCATAAATTGAATTACAATTATTGCCACAGGCAAGCAGCACCATTAGAAAGTATATCAAAAAAGTAACCAAACCAGAAACACTGCCAGCATTTTTAATGGGTGTATCAATTGTCCGTGAAGATGTTGCTGAAAAATAACTTGGTGAGAATCTCTTTCTGCTGTGCTTCAGAAAAGGGAACTAGAAAGATGTATATTACATTGACTTAGAAATCAGTGCACATTTTTGGAGGTTAAGTGAGCCAGCTCAGGAAAACATGTAGACGAGCATGTGCATACATGTGTGCACACATATGAAAGCTTTGTTGTGCTAATCTTTTTGATATTCAGGGTAAAATATCAGCCTTCAGCCAGAAAACTGTATTCCCTAAAAAATACCCATAGAGAATGTAGCTTCTCTCTCCTAATTCTGACATTCAAAATCCTTTTAACACTATCCTATATGAAAAAGAAAAAATATAGCTACTGCTTTGTTAAGAGGAATCTACTCCTGTTCTTGCTTTCTTCCTCAACTTTAGTTACATCTCTTCTGAGAGATTTTTCTGGCCATTTCAGCATAAAATGATCTATTTCTCTATCATTTTCACTCATTTGTCCCTTATCTATACATATCACTTTCATTTAAACACTGCTGAGTATCAGTAATTATCATTCTTTGTGCTATTTTCCAAAATAGCTCTTCTAGGGCAAGAAATTTGTCATTCTGGGGTATCTTAGAGCGCTTTCCATGGCACCCAACATACAATTAGTGTTTAATAATAATCATGTTGAGCTCGGAGTATATGATAGATATTGCTATATTACTCATATATAATATTTCAATTAAATCTTATGGTAACTGCAAGGTAGCTATTTTCTCCATTTTCTAGATGAGGGAACTGAGACTCAGAGAGGTTTAATGGCTTGCTAAACCCATGCATTGTGTTATAATTTTAGTCTGACTCCAAAGTTTTATTCCAATGATACCTAACTTTTCTGGTACCCTCTGTAGGCATTATCTAATATATCAGGAGATCAAATTGCAGATTCTCTAAATAGCTCACTGATTTTGCACTAGCCACTTTATTGCTATCAACTTTAACTTACCTTGCTCTAAGACAAAAATAAATCCATGGAGCCTACGTATGTGTGAACATGAAAAATAATATTTATTGAACATCTCTTATGTACCACAAACTATACTAGTCAACCTGTTACATAGATTCACCTCACTTAATTCTTCCAATGCCCCTAAAAAGCATACATCATTATTTAAAAATATTAGACTTGGGGGGGTACATGTGCAGGGTTACATGGATATATTGCATAATGGTCAAGTTTGAGCTTTTAGTGTACCCATCACCCAAATAGGGGACATTGCACTCAATGGATAATTTTTCAACCCACACTTCCCTCCCACTCTCCCCACTTTTGGAGTCCCTAGTGTCTATTATTTCCATAAAAGCATATATTATTCCTGTTTTATAGTTACTGAAAGTGACATCCAAAGGAGTTAAGTCAATTGCTCAAATATTCAGCCTGAAACTGATGGAGTCTGGATTTGAGCCTCGGAGTATCTGACCCTAAAATTATTGTATTTCGGTTTCTCCATGTCAGCAATTGGAAGAAAACCTGCTGCTAAGTTAATATTGATGTAGATAAATCATTTCTTAGTTAGGGAGAAAGGATAGAATTCTTTAATCTTATAGTCCACATCTCTGTTAGGGCTCAGATTAGTCTCACTTTAAAAAATATTCTCCCAGTTGAAAATGTGGTTTAAAGCAGAAGTTAATAAAGTCAGAGTGATTGCAATAAAAAAGATGCAAATTTACCAACATTTCCATAAATAGATAAAATTGTAACTTTTAACCCTTTTGAGATTCAGCAAAGTGTAGGCAATATTTTATATATCTACTTCAGGGAAATCTGTGAATGCCTTTGATGTCATTAAAAACATTTAGTTTTCCAGTTTATGACTAATATTAGTAGGTTTCTCTCATGTGTTAACATGTTTTGCAAGCCCTCCCAAAGACATGCAGTAAAGAAATCAAGTTTTGAATCTTTAAGTAACTTTTTCACTTGTCCTCTAAATCTAACTTTTTCTTTTAACTGCAGGATTTCTTTTTTCAGCAACTAATTAGTTAGGGATGGATTTAGGTATTGCTATTACTTGTCTATTTTACTCACTCCAATCTGGCATGTGACCAACTTTTGTTTCTTTTCCATTTCATTATAGAGTATTACATCTGAATTCAGGGTAGTGAGCTGCATTTATGCTACTGTTAAAATAGTCTAGACTCAGAAAACCAATTTCCTGTTTGGGGGAAAGAATGAACAAACCTATAACTATTTCTCTCAGGATGTGTCCCAGTGCAATTTCTACCTCAAATTAAACCTTTAAGTCAAAATCTGCAATCACTGCCAGAAGTTTTTGGCTTAATATCATACGGAAGTCAAGATTATTTTCTTTTAAAAAATGAGTTAACAAATCTTTTAATTAACAGGAAGTTGCTACTGCTTGCCTTTAGGTGAATATGCTTTATTTAGCATTAAGGTGGTTCTACAAACAAGTCCTCATAAAAATACATAAACCTTTTTCTCTACCATATGAAGGTCATCCTAGCTGCTAATCTAACTTTACTGAGGTCTTTTGTGCAACCGATTAATAGGGAATAGTTCGATATTATTTCAAATTCTCCCCACATCCTGACAGAAAAATTTCCCTCAAGGTGATATTAAACATGTAAAGTGAAGAACTGAAGCAAAACTGACCTTTACATTGTGCAATCTAAATAACTTCTCTACTATAGTTTGCTAATGAATATGGCCCAGTACAGTAGTCCATTAAGATCTACACAGCAAGGTAGTAGCAATAATCTGAATACTGTGCAGTTCTTAAGGTCCGCTAAGGACCCTTAGCAAGCCAGAGCCTGAGTTCGTTTGCCAAGCATGTTGAGAACATAGCTTTCATACCTGGAAGTGAGATATGCACTATCTGAATCTGTCCTGTACACTAGTTAAATCTAGAAAAAACACCAAGAGTGTGAATTCTTCTTAGGCCAGCCATCTAGTGCCTGCTTGCACCAGGCTTGTGCTCAAGCCTGGCCATGAGCAATATTTTGGCTATAATTTACCTATTGTAAAAGCAGTTTACAGTGAATTTTATGAAAAGTTGAGCACAGCTCTCTTCTGCTCTACTGCTTTCAGGTACACATATGAAACTACTGAAACATGTCAGCACTCACTGGTCTCCTACAGGTTTGTATCATCTTACCTATATATTAATGTAAGAGTGGAGAATGTGAAATTCTGGATATCACTTAGTAAATTGAATACATAATCTTCTAGCAAACTATTTGGCTAATTTGGAATAACTCTGTTGCTTATAAATAAAATTAAGCATTTCATATTTATTCTTGAAAGCATGGGATTCAATCTCCATCAAAGGTTAAGCTTAGTAAACACTGTTCAAGCTAAAGTTACCTGAGGGAGGGAGACATATCTTGAGTTAATATAGCTGATCCTATAAAGAAGGCTCTTGGCAATTGCATTGATTTCATTTTACTGAGAGTGACTTTGAGACATTAAAAAGTAATTGAATATTTTACTCCCTTTCCACACTCTGAAACATCTAAAAAGGACAAGGATGTTTAGGAACTATAGTACATAAAATAATACACACTCTATAGTCACAGTTGAATACTTTTGTACATTTTCATTCTGCTATCTTTGCAGAAACTGCATTAACAATCAAAATATGTCTTTTTTGGTTTTCCTTTTTTCTCTCTCTCTCTCTATTTAGTTTTATAAAGGGATACTAGCGCCAGTAACCAAACTCTGTGTATTGCATTCCGGGAGAATACATTTCTAACCATGGTCAATATATTTCCTGCTGTGTTAGGTTAATAGCTCCTTTCCATTGTTTGCTTCAGAAAATGCAATTTTCTAAGGTTGTTCCTGTTTCATTAACTTATTTAAAAAACAAAAAAGCAGTAACTTCATGCGTAAAAAAAGTATATTTAAGATGCACATTCCAGACCCTACATCAAGAAAGTAGTCTGAATGAACATTGCCGGTCCAAAGTGTTTCTAGAAACTTGTGTTAAAGCAGAAGGGAGAGAAGTCTCTCTTCCCTGGTATGAAAAATAATACGGTCACTACTTATAATTCATGATCTGGGTTCCCAGGGCAATAGCTCCTTAGAGACAAAAGTATATCAGTTTATATACACACACATACACAACATCACACACACACACACACACACACACACACACACACACACACACACAATTGGGTTGGGGCAGTTTCTGTTTTAGCCCTGTGAAGTCCCTAACATCTCAACAAACAATCACATCTTGCATGAAGGTGAACTCCTAACAAGAACTCATTATCAAGAGGTTGGCACCATTCATTAAATCATTAATTCATTCAATAAATACTGAGTATCTTTTATGTGCTGCACACCTTTCTAGGTATTACAGATAGAGTGATGAAAGACAAAGTTCCTGTATTCTAGTGAGGAGCACAAATAATAAATAAGTAAAATTCAGACTGGACGCGGTGGCTCACACCTGTAATCCCAGCACTTTGGAAGGCCAAGGTGGGTGGATCACAAGGTCAAGAGATAGATACCATCCTGGCCAACATGGTGAAACTCTGTCTCTAGTAAAAATACAAAAATTAGCTGGGCATGGTGGCACACGCCTGTAGTCCCAGCTACTAGGGAGGCTGAGACAGGAGAATTGCTTGAACCAGGAGGAGGAGGTTGCAGTGAGCCAAGATCGTGTCACTGCACTCCAGCCTGGTGCCTGGTGACAGAGCAAGATTCTGTCCCCAAAAAAAAAAAAAAAAAAAAAATAGTAAAATTCAACAGCATAACTTCAGGTTATATCCTACCTAAAAAGCAGAGAAAAGGGAGGAGAGTGACATCTAGTTTGGAGTCATGGCTAAAGACAATCTCTGCCCAAAGAGGAGACATTTGGGCAGTTGGGGACAAAATGAAGGAGTTAGCCATGTAAATAATTGGGACAAGCATATTTCAAGCATAGGAGATCCCCCAGTATAAAAATGCAGAAAAAGGGCTTGTTTTGTGTGTTTGAGGACCAGCCAAAGGCAAGAATGGCTGGAGTGCAGTGGCTAATGTGTGAAGATTAGAGAGTATGTTACAGCACACAGCGACAGCAAGGAGAGTGGTAGGAGGATATTTTAATACTCCAGGAGAAAGTATGTCGCTTGGACTCTGGTGTTAATCATGATGCAATACGATATAATGCTGATTTAGAAAACAGTTTCAAGCAGAGTCAAAAATGTCTAATACAGTGTGAAGAGAGAAAGAGGAACCGTGGTGCCATTAACTGAGATAAGAAAGATCATTTATGTATTAGGCCATTCTTGTGTTACTATAAAGGAATACCTAAGACTAGGTAATTTATAAAGAAGAGGGATTCCATTGGCTCACAGTTCTTCAGGCAGCACAAGCATAAAAGCATAGCATTAATATCTGCTTGGCTTCCTGGCCAGCTCGAAGGTTCTTCCTGAGATCCAGGTAGAAGGTGAAGGGGGAGCAGGCACATTACATGGTGAGAGGGAGAGCAAGAGAGAGAGAGTGTGAGGAGGTACCTCACTCTTTTAAATAACCAGATCTTGCATGAATGTGAACTCAGAGCAAGCACTTGTTGCTGCCTTCGTGCCATGAATGGCACCAAGCCATTCAAGAGGAATCCACTCCCGTGATCCAGGTATTCTCTGCCAGGCCTTACCTCCAACACTGGGGATTATATTTTAACATGAGATCTGGAGAAGAAAAACATCCAAACCATAGCAGTGGGTGAGGCTCTTCTATTGTGTTTCCAGTGGACATCAAAAGTCTTATGTGGACCATGCCAAGTTTGAGAAATTAAGTCTACATAAAAGTGGAGATGCCAGATATGTATTGTCTATTTGTATCTGGAATTCTGGAGGAAGGCTGGGATGGGAAAATAAATGTAGGAGTTACCTGCCTATTGATAGTATGTAGCTCCTTGTGACTGATGTGATCAGGGGAAGCAGTGAGACAGAAGAGGTCTGGAAACACATGCTGACTTTGGAGGTCTGGAGGAAGAAGAGAAGCCCTTAAGGAGATTTCACATTGTAAGGACTGATGTTTAATCATGCTGTTGAACATTCAGATCATACAGTGCAGCAGAAAACTATTTTATCTAGTCTTTGAACTACAATGGATGGAGGGAAAGAATTCTCTGTAACTACTAATTAAAGCAATTATAGAGGGAAGAAACTCTTCAAGGAAGACAAAGCAAATGCCAGAAGAAGACACACAATCAAAACAACCCTCCTTCTGCACCTCCCTCAAATTAAAGACTGAAACTTCACTTTGTGCCATATCCAATACTGGAAACTAGTTCCAGAAAAATATTATTCTAAACTTGTATACATAAGAATTTCTAAGCTAAATCTTAAGGTAACTTAATACAGTTTTTAATTTTTACTTTGAATTCAGCCATTTTTAGTGAATCCTTGTATTGCTTCTGAAATATCAAAGTAAGAAAGCTCCTTCAAGGCATTGTAATTGATTGAATTCAATATTCTATTTCTGATATTTACAGTAGGCAAAAGAAGTCAACTTGCTTCTTTATCAAGATATCTTAACACAGCTTTTTCTTTTATGGGTGCACTAAACATTTTAAGTGCTCCAAGCAAATTGTCTAAGGAGACATATCTCTTTGTCTGGATCCTTTGATGAGGTTGGTTTAAGAACAGGAAAAAGAGCATTCAAAAAATATAAAAGAAACCCTGTAGTTACATTACATGGAGTTATTTTCTTACCACTGAGTTTGCCCTTCATTTATCTAAGAGTTATTTACAAGGGTTGAGAAAGCTGACATGTCTCTCTGTTCTTTAATTCTTTGTTTATGAACTAGTGTAATCAAACAAGAATGTACACAGCATGGAGAGTGGTAAACAACCATTGCTTTGCTATCATAGTTTATAAAATTACAGAACTTCCCAGGAGGTTCACATCATTGTTTGGTGCAGAGCATTTTCCCATTAATTAAGAAAAAGATTTACTTATAGAGATTCGGTAAGCACATTTAAATTATTTCTTCAACATTGTCAAAAAGCAAATGAATAAGAAGGTAATGTACTCACTTTGAATTCATTTTAAAGATTTTTAAGTCCACATAGCTTTTGGCCCACATTGTTTATATTAGCCTCATTTTTATTATCCATCTGTGGCAGGATATTCTTAGCAACTAAAGCTGTTGCTACTCCTGCAATGTTCTGTAGAGATGCTACATTTGTAGGATAGCTGTTTTTGGAAGGCAAAGTGAAAGATCTAGTTAAAATGAAGCTCATCTTCACTCTTCTTCACTATGAAACCCATCGATACCACCGTGGAAACTAAGAAACTACAAAGTTACTGTACAGAACCCCTTAAAATGTGGGTGCTAGGTTTGATATCCTGGAACTGCTATTCAAACTACTACATATTTGATTCTCAGGAGAATTCCACTCATGTATTTGCCCATAACATCTCCTGTTATGTAAATATTGAAAGATTAAACTAAGTATTATTACTGTTGCAAAGAACATGACAGATTAAAAAAATACATACATATACAGGCCTCATCTGATATCATAACTGTTTCCATATTTAACCAATGAATATATTCTTCAATTTTGTTTTATACTGGAGAATTTTATTACTTAATATAGTTCTAACTGCGGAAATTGATTGACTGAAAATTTTAACTACTAGTATGGTTTGGCTGTGTCCCCACCCAAATCTCATCTTGAATTGTAACTACCAGATTCCCACATGTAATGAGAGAAATCTGGTTGGAGGTAATTGAATCATGGGGGTGGGTTTTCCCATGCTGTTCTCATGATAGTGAGTACGTCTCAGGAGACCTGATGGTTTTAAAAACAGGAGTTTCCCTGAGCAAGCTCTCTGTCTCTTTGGCTGCTACCATCAATGTAAGACATGACTTGCTCTTCCTTTCCTACCACCATGATTGTGAGCTATACCCAGCAATGTGGAACTATACACCCATTAAATCTCTTTCTTTTGTAAATTGCCCAGTCTTAGGCATGTCTTTATCAGCAGCATGAAAACAGACTAATACAGAAAATTGTTTTTGGGAGTGGGGCACTGCTGAAAGATATCCAAAAATGTGGAAGCAACTTTGGAACTGGGTAACAGGTAGAGGTTGGGTTTGGAAGGCTCAGAAAATGACAGAAAAATATGGGAAAGTTTGGAACTTTCCCTAGAGACTTGTTGAAAATTTGACTGAAAATTTTGTCCAAGATGGTGACCGCAATGTGGACAGTAAAGTACAGGCTGAGGTGGTCTCAGATGGAAATGAGGAACTTGTTAGGAATTGGAGCATATGTGACTCTTGCTGTGTTTTAGCAAAGAGACTGGTAGCATTTTGTCCCTGCCCTAGAGATTTGTGGAACTTCGAACTTGAGAGAGAATATTTAGGGCATCTGGAAGAAGAAATTTCTTTCTTTTTTTCTTTTTTTTTTTCTGAGACAAAGTCTTGCTCTGTCACCTAGGCTGGAGTACAGCAGTGCAATGTCAGCTTACTGCAACCTCTGCCTCCCAGGTTCAAGTAATTCTCCTGCATCAGCCTCCTGAGTAGTTGGTATTACAGGCATGCACCACCACACCCAGCTAATTTTTGTATTTGTAGTAGAGATAGGGTTTCATCGTGTTGGTCAGACTGGTCTCAAACTCCGGACATGGCGATCCTCCTGCCTCAGCCTCCCAAAGTGCTGGGATTATAGGCATGACCCATTGCGCCTGGCCACTGGAGGTAGAAATTTCTAAGAAACAAAGCATTTAAGATGTTACTTGGATACTGTTAATGGCATTCAGTTTTATAAGGGAAGTAGAGCATAAAAGTTTGAAAAATTTACAGCTGACACTGTGATAGAAAAGAAAATCCCATTTTCTGAGGAGAAATTCGAGCTGGCTGCAGAAATTTGCATAAGTAACAAGGAGCTGATTGTTAATCCCCAAGACAATGGGGAAAATGTCTCCAGGCCATGTCAGAGGTCTTCATGGCATTCCCTCCCATCTCAGGCCCAGAGATTTAGGAGGAATAAATGCTTTCATGGGCTGAGCCCCAAACCTCTCTGCTCTATGCAGTCTAGACACTTGGTGCTATGTGTCCCAGTTGCTACAGCCATGGCTAAAAGAGGCCAAGGTATGGCTCAGGCTGTTGCTTCAAAGGTTGCAAGCACCAAGCTTTGGCAGCTTTCCTATGGTGTTGAGTTTGTGGGTGCACAGAAGTCAAGAATTGAGGTTTGGGAAACTCTGTCTAGATTTCAGGGGGTGTATGGAAATGCACAGGTGTCCAGGCAGAAGTTTGCTGCAAGGGTGGGGCTTTCATGGAGAATCTCTGCTAAGGAAGTGCATAAGGGAAATGTGGGGTCACATGGTCCATGCAGAGCCCCTACTGAGGCACTGAGTAGCTCACTGACAGCTTACACTGTGCACCTCAAAAAGTCACAGATACTAAATGCCAGCCCATGAAAGCAGCTGAGAGTGAGGCTGCACCTGCAAAGCCACAGAGGTGGACCTTCCTAGGACCATGGGAACCCAGCTCTTGCATCCGTGTGACCCGGATATGAGACATGGAGTCAAAGGAGATCATGTTGGAGCTTTAAGATTTGACTGTCTCACTGGATTTTGGGCTTGCATGGGGCCTGAAGCTCCTTTGTTTTAGCCAATTTCTGTCATTAGAAATGGCTGTATTTATCCAATGCCTATACCTCCATTGTATCTAGGAAATAGCTAGCTTGCTTTTGATTTTACAGGCTCATAGGTGGAAGGGACTTACTTGCCCTGTCTCAGATGAGACTTTGGACTGTGGAATTTTGAGTTAAATGTGAAATGAATTAAGACTGTGGAGAACTGCTATAAAGGCATAATTGGTTTTGAAAGACAAGGATATGAGATTTGGGAAGGATCAGGTATTGAATGATATGGTTTGACTAGGTCCCTATACAAATCCAGATTGAATTATATCTCCCACAGTTCCTACATGTTGTGGGAGGAAACTAGTTGGAGGTAATTGAATCTTGGCAGCAAGACTTTTCTGGACTGTTCTCATGATATTGAACAAGTCTGAGGAGATCTGACAGTTTTAAAAACAGGAGTTTAAGTTCTCTTTTTGCCTGCTGCATTTCAGGTGACATATGACCTACTCCTCCTTGCCTTCCACCCTGATAGCGAGGCTTCTCCATCCACATAGGATTATAAGTCCATCAACAGATCAACGAGATAGAAAAATATCCAGGACTTGAATGCAGATCTGGACTGAGCAGACCTAATAGACATCTACATATCTCTCCACCCCAAATCCACAGACTATACATTCTTCTCAGCACCACATCACACTTACTCTAAAATTGACCAGCTAACTGGAAGTAAATCATTCCTCAGCAAATGCAAATGAATGGAAATCATAACTACCAGTTTCTCAGACCAAAGTGCAATCAAATTAGAACTCAGGCTTAAGAAACTCATATGACACCACACAACTACATGGAAATTGAACAACAAGCTCCTGAATGACTACTGGATAAACGATGAAATTAAGCCAGAGATAAAGATGTTCTTTGAAACCAATGAGAACGAACACAAAATGTACCAAAATCTCTGGGACACACTGAAAGTGTGTCTAGAGGGAAATTTATAGCACTAAATGCCCACACGAGAAGCAAGGAAAGATCTAAAATTGACACCCTATCATCACAAGATCAAACAAATTGAAAAGCTAGCAGAAGGCAAGAAATAACTAAGATCAGAGAAGAAATGAAGGAGATAGAGACACAAAAAGCCCTTCAAAAATCAATAAATCCAGGAGCGGGTGTTTTGAAAAGGTCAACAAAATAGCTAGACTACTAGCCCGACTAATAAAAAAGAAAAGAGAGGAGAATGGAGAGGATGCAATAAAAAATGATAAAGGTGATATCACCACTGATTCCACAGAAATACAAACTACTATCAGAGATTACTACAAACAACTCTATGCACATAAACCAGTAAACCGAGAAGAAATGGACAAATTCCTGGACACCTATACACTGTTCCAAGACTAAACCTGGAAGAAGTTGAATCCTTGAATAGACCAAAAACAAGGTCTGAAGTTGGGGCAGCAATTGATAGCCTACCATCCCAAAAAAGTCCAGGACCACATGAGTTCACAGCCAAATTTTACCAGATGTACAAATAGGAGCTGGTACCAATCCTTCTGAAATTACTCCAACAATGCATAAAAAGGGAATCCTCCCTAACTCATTTTATGAGACTAACATCATCCTGATACCAAAACCTGGCAGAGACACAACTGAAAAAGAAAATTTCGGGCCAATATCCATGATGAACATTGATGCAAAAATCTTCAATAAAATAGTGGCAAATCAAATATAATAGCACATCCAAAAGCTTACCCATTATGATCAAGCAGGCTTCATTCTGGGGATGTAAGGCTGGTTCAACATAGGCAAATCTACAAACATAATCCATCACATAAACAAAACCAAAGACAAAAATGACATGATTATCTTAATAGATGCAGAGAAGGCTTTTAACAAAATTCAACAGTGCTTTTTGTTAAAAACTCTCAATAAACCAGGTATCGATTGAATGTATCTCAAAATGATGAAAGCTATTTATGACAAACCCACAACTAATATCATGCTGAATGGCCAAAAACTGGAAGCATTTTCTTTGAAAACTGGCCCTAGACAAGGGTGTCCTCTCTCACCATTCCTATTCAACATAGTATTGGAAATTTTAGCCGGAGCAATCAGGCAAGAAAAAGAAATAAAGGATATTCAATTAGGAAAAGAGAAAATCAAACTGTCTCTATTTGCAGATGACATAATGGTATATTTAGAAGACCTCATTGTCTCAGCCCCAAATCTCCTTAAGCTGATAAGCAACTTCAGCAAAGTCTCAGGATATGAAATCAATGTGTAAAAATTGCAAGATTTCCTAGACACCAGTAACAGACAAACAGAGAGCCAAATGAGCAAACTCCCATTCAGAATTACAACAAAAAGAATAAAATATCTAGGAATACAACTAATAAAGGATGTAAAGGACCTCTTCAAGGAGAACTACAAACTACTGCTCAAGGAAATAAGAGATGGACACAAACAGATGGAAAAACATTCCATGCTCATGGTTAGGTAGAATTAATACTGTAAAAATGGCCATACTGCCCAAAGTAATTTACAGATTAAACTCTATCCCCATCAAGCTACCAATGACTTTCTTCACAGAACTGGAAAAGACCACCTTAAACTTCATATGGAACCAAAAAAGAGCCCGCATAGCCAAGGCAATCCTAAGCAAAAAGAAAAATGCTGAAGACATCATGCTACCAGACTTCAAACTATACTACAAGGCTAAAGTAATCAAAACAGCACGGTACTGGTACCAAAACAGAGATATAGACCAATGGAACAGAGAAGAGGCCTCAGAATTAATGCCACACAACTACAACCATCTGATCTTTGACAAACCTGACAAAAACGAGCAATGGGGAAAGGATTCCCTGTTTAATAAATGGTGTTGGGAAAACTTGCTAGCCATGTGCAGAAAGCTGAAACTGGACCCCTTCCTTACACCTTATGCAAAAATTAACTCCAGATGGATTAAAGATTTAAACATAAGACCTAACACCATAAAAACCCTAGAAGAAAACCTAGGCAATACCATTCAGGACATAGGCATGTGCAAAGTCTTCATGACTAAAACACCAAAAGCAATGGCAACAAAAGCCAAAATAGACAAATGGGATTTAATTAAACTTAAGAGCTTCTGCAGAGCAACAGAAACAATCATTAGAGTGAATGGCAACCAACAGAATGGGAAAAAAAATTTTTGCAAGCTACCCATCTGACAAAGGGTTAATATCCAGAATCTACAAAGAACTAAGAAAAAAATTTACAAGACAAAAAACCCACAAGCCCATCAAAAAGTGGGTGAAGGATATAAGCAGACACTTTTCAAAAGAAGACATTTATGTGGCCAACGAACATATGAAAAAATGCTCATCATCACTGGTCATTAGAGAAATGCAAATCAATGCCACATTGGGATACCATCTCATGTCAGTTAGAATGGCAATCATTAAAAAATCTGGAGACAATAGATGCTAGAGAGGATGTGGAGAAATAGGAACACATTTACACTGTTGGTGGGAATGTAAATTAGTTCAAACATTGTGGAAGACAGTGTAGCAATTACTTAAGGATCTAGAAATAGAAATACCATTTCACCCAGCAATCCCATTACTGGGTATATACCCAGAGGATTATAAATCATTCTATTATAAAGACACATACACCCACATGTTCATTGTGGCATTGTTTACAATAGCAAAGACTTGGAACCAACCCAAATGCCCATCGAGGATAGACTGGATAAAAACGTGGCACATATGCACCATGGAATACTATGCAGCTATAAAAAAGGATGAGTTCATGTCCTTTGCAGGGTCATGGATAAAACTGGAAACCATCATTCTCAGGAAACTGACACAAGAACAGAAAACCAAACACCTCATGTTCTCACTCATAAGTGGGTGTTGAATAATGAGAACGCATGAACACAAGGAGGGGAACATCTCACACTGGGGTCTGTTGGTTGATGAGGGGCTAGGGGAGGGATAGCAGGAGGTGGGGATATTGGGGAGAGATAACATTAGGAAAAATACCTAATGTAGGTGACGGGGGGATGGAGGCAGCATACCACCATGGCATTTGTATACCTATGTAACAATCCTGCAAAATCTGCACATGTACCCCAGAATTTAAAGTATAAAAAAATAAAGAACCTAGCATCTCTTAGAAATGTAGCCTA